>NW_027331941.1:4027576-4307576 GCF_048418815.1 Hemitrygon akajei
GTCTGCTGCGTCATCACTACAATCACCAAAAACTTTTTCCATAGTGAATACTGAAGAAAAGTATTCATTAAGTAACTAGATAACCATATAACAATTACTGCATGGAAACAGGCAATCTCGGCCCTTCTATTCCGTGCGGAACGCTTACTGTCACCTAGTCCCACCTATCTGCACTCAGCCCATAACCATCCATCACTTCCCTTCCCTGACCATATACCTATCCATTTTTTTCAATGACAAAATCAAACCTGCCCCTACCACTTCTATTGGAAGCTCGTTCCACAAGGCTTCCACTCTCTGAGTAAAGAAGTCCCCCTCGTGTTACCCCTAAACTTTTGCCCCTTAACGTTCAACACATGTCCTCTTGTTTGAATCTCCCCTACTCTCAAATGAATGAGACTATCCACGTCAACTCTATCTATCCCCCTCTAATTTTAAATATCTCTATCAAGTCCCCCCTCAACCTTATTCTCTCCAAAGAATAAATACCTAACTTGTTCAATCTTTCTCTGTAACTTAGGTGCTGAAAACCCAGGTAACATTCCAGTAAATCTCCTCTGAACTCTCTCTATTTTGTTGACATCTTTCCTATAATTCGGTTACCAGAACTGCACACAATACTCCAAATTCGGCCGCACCAACGCCTTGCACCATTTTAACATTACATCCCAACCCCTATACTAAATGCACTGATTTATAAAGATCAGCATACCAAAAACTTTCTTCACCACCCTATCCACGTGAGATTCCACCTTCAGGGAAGGAACTATGCACCATTATTCCGAGATCATTCTATTCTACTGCATTCCTCAATGACCTGCCATGTACCATGTATGTCCTATTTTCATTATTCCTACCAAAATATAGCACCTCACACTTAACAGCCTTAAAGCTCCATCTGCCATCGTTCCGACCACTCTTCTAACTGGCCTAAATCACTGTGCAAGCTTTGAAAACCCTACTTCAGTATCCACAACACTACCTATCTTAGCATCATCTGCATACTTAACACCCCATCATTCAGATCATTAATGTATATGTCAAACAACATTGGACCCAGTACCGATCCCTGAGTCACACACTAGTCATCGGCCTCCAACCTGGCTAACAGATATCCACCACTACTCTCTGGCATCTTCCATTCAGCTACTGTTGAACCCCTTTTACTAATTCAATATTAATACCTAACGATTGATCCTTCCTAACTAACCTTCCGTATGGAACCTTGTCAAAGTTATTACTGAAGTCCATATGGACAACATCCACTGCTTTACCCTCGTCAACTTTCCTAATAACCTCTTCAAAAAGATGCAATACGATTTGTCATACATGACCTTCCACGCACTATCCATGTTGACTGCTCCTAATTAGACGCTGTCTATCCAGATAATTATATATTCCATCTCTAAAAATACTTTCCATTAATTCACCCTCCATCAACGTCAAACGTACAGGCCAGTATAGAACCATTTAACCAATGGAACCACATGAGCAAAGGCGCTAATCCTCCGGCACTATCTCCGTTTCTAATGACATTTGAAATATTTCTGTCTGAGCTCCTGCTATTTCTACACTAACTTCACACAAGGTCCTAGGGATAATCCTGACAGGATCCGGAGAGTTATCCACTTTTACATTCTTTCAAACCTCTAGTACTTCCTCTTTTTAAATCATCATTTCCTTAACTGTCCTACTTGTTTCCGTTACCTTACACAATTCAATAACCTTCTCCTTAGTGAATACCGATGAAAAGGAATTGTTCAAATTTTCCTCATCTCTTTTGGCTCCACATATACCTGTCCACTCTTATTCTCTGAAAGACCGATTTTATCCTTCACTATCATTTGCTATTAATATAACAGTAGAAACCCTTTGGATTTATTTTCACCTTACTTGACAAAGCAACCTCATATATTCTTTTAGCTTTTCTAATTTCTTTCTTAAGATTCTTTTTGCATTCCTAATATTCCTCATGCACTTTATTTACTCCATGCTTCCTATATATATTGTAGATCTATCTATTTTTCCGAACATAGTTTCCTATATCCCTTCAAATCCATGGGTCTCGCAAACTGTTAACCTTTCCTTTCATCCTAACAAGAACGTATAGATTCTTTACCCTCAAAATTTCAGCTTTAAATGATCTCCATTTCACTATTACATCCTTCCCATAAAACAAATTGTCCCAATCCACACCTTCTATACTCTTTCGCATCCACTCAAAGTTGCCCTTTCTCCAATCAAAAATTTCAACCCTGGGTACAGTCCCACCACAATTATACGGAAACTAATGGTATTGTGATCACTGGACCCAAAGTGCACCCCAACACATACTTCCGTCACCTGCGCTATCTCACTCCCTAACAGGAGAACCAACACTGCCCATTCTCTAGTCGGTACCTCTATGTATTGCCGCATAAAGCTATCCTGCACACATTTTACAAACTCCAACCCATTCAGCTTTTTTACAGAATGGGCTTCCCAGTCAATGTGTGGTAAATGAAAATCTCCCACAATCACTGCCTTGTGCTTTCAAGAAATATCTGCTATTTCCTTCCAAATTTGCTTCTCCAATTCTCGTTCACAGTTAGGTCGTCTATAATAGAACACTTTAA
Source organism: Hemitrygon akajei (assembly GCF_048418815.1). Taxonomy (NCBI): domain Eukaryota; kingdom Metazoa; phylum Chordata; class Chondrichthyes; order Myliobatiformes; family Dasyatidae; genus Hemitrygon; species Hemitrygon akajei. The sequence goes on from NW_027331941.1 coordinate 4,030,192, forward strand.
GTGTTACAACACCTTTCCCATTCCTCACTTCCTCCCAAATAGCCTCCCTAGTCGAGGCCTCTAATCTATCCTGCCAAAGCACCGCAGTAATATTTTCTCGGACAATCAATGCAACAACTCCCCATCTTGCCCCTCCGATTCTCTCACACCTGAAGCAATGAAATCCAGGAATATTCATTTGCCAGTCTCACCCCTCCTGCGGCCATGTTTCACTAATAGCTACAACATCATATTCCCAGGTATCAGTCCATGTTCTAAGCTCATCCACCTTTCTTACAATGTTCCTAGCATTAAAATAGATGCATTTTAGAATCTTTACACCTCTTCCTCTCTCTTTATCCCTAACGGTGCAATCAACTTTATTATCTTTTTCTTCCTTCTCCCCTACATCTTCGGTCTGAGTGCTCCCCTTCTCTATCTCCTGCATATCCTCCCTCACACACTGGCAACTAGCTTTCTCTATTTGTGAGCTACACTCCTTTCCCCTAGTCCCTTCAAATTGAATCCTATCCCCAACCATTCTAGTTTAAATTCTCCCCAGTAGCTTCAGCAAATCTCCCACCAAGTATTGGTCCTCCTTGGATTCAAGTGTAATCCGTCCTTTTTGTACGGTTCACACCGGCCCCAAAAGAGGTCCCAATGATCCAGACACTTGAATCCCTGCCCCCGCTCCAATCGTCCAGCCACGCATTTATCTTCCACCTCATTCCATTCCTAATTTCACTGTTGAGTGGCACAGGCAGCAATCCCGAGATTATTACCCTGCGGTCCTTTTTCTCAGCTGCCTTCCTAATTCCCTATATTCTCCTTTCGGGCGTTCATCCATTTCCTACCTATGTGCTTGGTACATATATGTACTACGACCTCTGGCTGCTCACCCTTCCACTTCAGGATATTTTGGATGCGATCAGATACATCCCGCTCCCTGGCACCAGTGAGGCAAAATACCATCCGGGTCTCCTAACTACGTCCACAGAATCGCCTATCTGACCCCCTAGCTATCGAGTTCCCTATTACTACTGCCTTCCTTTTCTTTCCCTACCATTCTGAGCTACAGGGCCGGACTCTGTGCCGGAGCACGGCCACTGTTGCTTCCCCCAGATAGGCTGTTACCCCCACCGGTACTCAAACAGGAGTACTTATTTTCAAGGGGTACAACCACTGGGTTGCTCTCTAATTATGATCACTATCTCCAAAATGTTCTCCCACTGAGAGATCTGAAAACTGACCAGGTTCTTTTCCCAATATCAAATCAAGTACAAACTCTCCTCTTGTAGGCTTATCTACATATTGTGTCAAGAAACCTTCCTGAACATACCTATCAAACTCCATCACACTAACCCCCTTGCTCCAGGGAGATGCCAATCGATATTTGGGAAATTAAAATCTCCCATTACGAGAACTCTTTTATTATTACACCTTACCAGGATCTGTTTCCCTATCTGGTCCTCGGTACCACTGTTACTATTGGGCAGGCTATAAAAAACATCCAGTAAAGTTATTGACCACTTCCTGTTCCGAACCTCCATCCACAGAGTCTCCTTAGAAAATACCTCCATGGCGTCCTACTTTTCTGCAACTGTGACACTTTATCTGATCAACACCCGGAACTCTTTTGTCTCCTACCCTGTCTTTTCTGAAACATATAAAACCTGTACTTGAAGTAACCATTCCTGCCCCTGAGCCATCCAAGTCTCTGTAATGGCCACCACATCATAGCTCCACGTACTGTTCTATGCTCTAATCTCATCGGTTTTGTTCACAGCACTACTTGCGTTAAAATAGACACATCTCTAACCTTCGGTCTGAGCGCGTCCCTTCTCTATCACCTGCTATCATCTATCACTCCTTCTCGCACTATCTACAAGCTTTGTCTATCTGTGAGCCAATGTCTTCTTCCCCAATCTCTTCAGCCCTGTTCCCACCCCCAAATAATTCTAGTTTAAACCTCCCCAACAGGATACTTGTCCCCCTGGTATTCAATGCAACCCGTTGTTTTTCTACAGGTCACAACTGCCCCGCATGAAGTCCCAATGATCCAGAAATCTGAATACCTGCCTCCTGCTCCAATCCGTCAGCCACGAATTTATCCTCCAATTCATTCTATTCCTAATCTCATTGTCCCGTGGCACAGGCAGTAATCCGGAGATTACTACCTTTGCGGTTCTGCTTCTCAACTTCCTTCCTTCCTCGCTGTACACTTTTTTTCAGGACCTCTTCCCTTTTCCTACCTATATCATTGGTACCAATATGTTCCACGACATCTGGCTATTCTTCCTCCCACCGCAGGTTATCTTGGACACGATCTGAAACATCCCAGACCTTGGCACCTGGGAGGGAAATTAAAATCCGTGTTTCTTTCCTGCGTCCACAGAATCGGCTGTCTGACTCCCTAACTATAGAGTTCCCTGTCACTACTGCTTTCCTTTTCCTTCCCCTACCGTTCTGAGCCACAGGGCCAGAATCTGTGCCAGAGGCACGGCCACTGTTGCTTCCCCCAGGTACACTGTCCCCTCGAACAGTACGGAAATAGGTGTACTAATTGTCAAGGTGTACAGCCACAGAGGGACTCTCTGGTATCTGACTCTTCCCATCACCTTCCTGACTACGAACCGATTGTCAGTCTCCCGTGGCCCCTGTGCGAGCACCTGCGTGTAACTCTCTTTTTCACCTCCTCGCTCTCCCTGACCAGGCGAAGGACATCGTGCTACATCTCCAGTTCCCTAACTCGATCCCTCAGGATCTGCAGCTCGACACACCTGCTGCAGATATGGCAGTCCGGGAGGCTGTGAGACTCCAGGATATCCCTACATCTGAAACCAAGCACAGAAAACTGGCATCACAGACACATTTCCTCCTTTGTGAGTGACTTTGTGATTCTTAAATCCGGACCCCACTGACTATCTATCTTCATGGGAAGTGTGTGGTGTATCATTGACTCCAACTGACAATAATCAGGACTATATCCTTCTTCCCCACTCTTAGCGAATGCCATTTTGAAGTATTCTTGACCTACAGAGTCCATCTATTTTCGAACCTATGTCTGGTATTGCCATGCAGCGCGGCTTCTCTTCTGCTTGTTATGTGATTTGCAAAGTATATCGATAAAGATTGTTTTATCCTACAAATTTCCCTGAGCAAATTTGGTAATTCAAACTGTTTCTCTGATTCCGCTACCTGTTGACGAATGTAACCTTGTGCGAATTATTTAAGCAAAATCGCGTTCGTCCTATGTCAGGATCTATTGCGCTCCAGACGATCAAAAAGTCGATAGCAGAGTTAAAATGTCCCGAAATGAATAGTGCGGGACCACTTTGCATTACGTTAAACAACGGCCATAAGATGAAAGAGAAATGTATCCAAAGTCTTGCTCATTTATCATCTCAACAACCATCCCTTTGAACTTCAATCCTAATAAACGAACAATAAATTGAACCTTTGGAGTCTACCTCATTGAATTATCTGATAATGAATATATTTCTCAACCCAAAATGTTGAAATTGTCTTTCCGTTTTCTCTAATACAGAAGAAGAAAACGAGAGGCCTAGTCTCGGGCGGGCTACTAATGCTTCTGGGAACTTATTGTTTGCTGTTTTTTTTTAATCAGTTATTTCACATGAATTGCAAAATCTCAATACTTTCCTTGCAGACTGAGAAAGAGCGCATTACTTGAAATCAAGGCGTGGAAAGTTTTATTGATCAACTCCATGGCAACTCTGAAGTGTACTTGAACTTTGTCAAATTGTGACCATAAACCTGAAAAATTCACAGCGCCCACGTTATCTCGAAATAGAAAATTCAGTTCATGTTACCGAGAAAGAATCTTTCAAGAGCATTTCTATCCTGTCAGTTTAACAAAGCTTGTCGCTTAAAATGATTTGAGGAGACCGACACCGTCGAGGATTTAAAGGATGGATACCCGATCACGTAAGTTAGTATTTATACAATTAATAATGTATGAAACTGAAGCTCAAATTGCAGCAGGTGCCGATAGAGTCAAGGGGCATCTCACCATTTCGGGGCAGATGATCAAGAATACGCCTGTACATTCTCGAGAATTTTTTTATTTTGTTTCGTTTTATGATGAAAACGTTATCACTCCAGCTCAGATGGGTTTTTTTCATCGCCTGTACCATTTAGTGCTGAGCTCCCCAGTATGTTTGTTGATATTACATTGAATGTTATGTTTCCTTGCACATGAATTTTCTGTATTAACGGGAGTTGTCGAAATCGGTAAAAAAAAACCATGCTGAATTCTAGCCAGATGATTTCGCACTGCTCATTATTTTTTGGTCGATATTGTTGTGGAAGTGTAGCAAGATAACTGGCCCGGCATTGCAGTGTCTGGACAAATCAGAGACGGTAGGATACTGGAGCTCGAGGAATACTGGTTTTACAGACCGTGTATGTGTATTCGTATAAGTGGTTATTTTGTCGTTTCTTTGTTCTCTGTTGCTCCGTCGAGAACAGCGGACATGCCATGTAGGCACTGGGAAGTGTGCCAGAACTTTCGGACTGCAGTCTGCGCAGAATAGGGTGTATTAATTGTTAACACGTGATCAGTTTCACTTTATCTTTCCATGTATATCTGATATCTAATAAAACTTGAATTTTGACTAGAGTTGGAGACCTAAATTGCCAGTTGATCAACGGAAGTAACGCCCGGGTTCATATAACATTGATCAAAGACTGCTTCCCAACCACCCCTGCCATCTCCACCAATATACCCAGCGCCAATAAATTGAAAATAACACATTAAAAGTTAGATAGCTGTGCAAACGATGTCATAAATGTGACATTACAGCACATAATGTGATATCGTCAATTTTCAAAGTAATATATTAAACGATGAATTTTATTATCTCAGGGATATAATCTAGAGAACAGTGGGAAGAATGAATTCACAAAGACTAGGGTTCATGAGTAATGGCAATAAGCAAAGCTGAAAGCAGCACAGACGTTTATTTGAGTTTTACAGGATATTAACTGAGGTCATATCTTCACACCTTGGCTGACTATGTGCCGATTTACCCATGGAAATGTAAATGGGGACAAATCCGTTCATGAAACGTTTTCTCCAGTTTGATGTTTGGATTGGGCTTCGTACATAATATTTATATATGGATCTCAGATTAAAAATGTAAACGATGGCCAATAAATTGAGGTCCTCGATTTAGTTTTTACAAGAATATCCCTTTCAGAATAAAACTATGATGAATTTGGGGTATTTATTTATTTTTATTTATAAATACAGGGCATAATTAGCCCTTCAAGCCCTTCGAGCGACGACGACCAGCACCCCGACATTCCTGATTCAACTTAAGCGAATCACAGTACAATTAACCAGTTGGTCTTCGGTCTGTTGGATAAAAAATCGGAAGGCCCTGAAAGGAAAATAGAAATCCATGCATTCCAGGGAAGTACTCACAGAATCACCTTGCAATGGACGACGACTTTGAACTCCGGACTCCCGCGTTTTGAGCTGTAGTGGCGTTTCCTTGACCGCTACGCTAAGGTGCCGCCGTACTTGTCAAAGTGATTGGTAGATACCTGATAACTTTAAAGTCTGCAGATGAGGTTTAAAGGAGATTTTGCAATTTTAATTGAACTTCTAGGATAAAGATATAGAAGTATAAAGGTTATCATCATTCCTCTGGGGAGTGTGTGTGTGTGTGTGTGTGTGTGTGTGTGTGTGTGTGTGTGTGTGTGTGTGTGTGTGTGTGTGTGTGTGTGTGTGTGTGTGTGTGTGTGTGTGTGTGTGTGTGTGTGTGTGTCTGTGTGTCTGTGTGCAGGCGTATGTACTTTACAGTCCTCGGACTTTCACGTATGCCTGCCATCTACATTGGTAGCCAAGCCGTTCATCAAAATAAAGTGATGTGTCCTCGGCGGAATACCATAATTTCACGCAGCGAGTTTCAAACTCTGTTGAAAATAAACTAATAGGCTTCGTCCATATGGTCGTTCCGTTTGTTTTTCAGCTAGCATCTTAGCCCTTCGTCTGTTGTCGAATGGAAATTGGTGATTCCTATTTCATCTAACGAAGCCATCATGTTTCAATGACATCTCGCCTCATGCTTCGCAGCACCTTTGAGTGCAGCCCATAGACATCAAACCTTCTGAACAGCTAATCTTATCATTTTTGAGATAATTCTTTTGAACCTCCCATGCACACTCCTTGTACTAATTCTGGACGAAATCTCCTCACAATATTCCAGCTGTATACTGATGAACGACTAATGAAGCCTCCTAAGTACATTTATTGGTCCGAAATAACGACAATCTTTGAACAGAAATTGAATCAACATGTTGTGACCCTGTCCTTGCAGACCCTATTTTGTGAACGGATTGCTCTAATTTCTTGCTCTTGCGGTAGTTCAATCAGAGTTTTGGAATGTGAGGGCACTTTTAAGTTAATGGCCTGATAAATCTGAGACCATTCTCAGAGTCGGAACTGTTTATTTTCACCAACAGGAAAATTCTACAGATGCAGGAAAACCAAGAAACACGTACAAAAAGGTGGATGAACTAAGCAGGCCAGATAACATCTATGGAAATAGTAAACTGTGCACGTTCCAGGTTGACACCATTCATCAGGACAGAATGTAATAAAGATGAGTCGAAGGAAGCTCAGGGTCTGTGTCACCTGGTTTCAATGGTTTGAACCAGAGTGTGTTGAAAAGAACTTTTCAATGCATAGCAGCGACAATACTTCAGACCGTCCTTCGTGAATGTGGAGGACAGGACGGAGACGGGAAGATCGAAGCGAGAACAAAAGGATCACCCGGCCAGCGACGACTTCTTCCCGGGTGATAAAGAGGTTCAGGGATTCCTACTGGGTGTTCAAACAGGCATTTAGTTTGTGAAACCACATACTTTTTAGCTGATAAAATAAAGGTTATTTGTCAGCATATAGAGATTCCCTCAGTACGTCTCTGATTATTTTACCAAGGAGTAGATCCTTTTCGATTGGTTGTAAGTCTCTGCCCATTAGTAATCACTATCAAACAGGGCAGAGGGAATCACCGAGAGAGCGTATCACAAACTGTCCGCGTCCATTGCTGTTCACGGATTTCCGATTTTTCTGGACAACATCTCCCTTCAATTGGTTCAAAGCTATTGAGCTTTGGATTAGTATACTCCTGTCCTCTGTTTCCTGCCCATAGGACTGCCATGGAATCCCAGTAGGTGTGCAAAACTTACGTTATACAAGTAAGATACTTACTGACATTTACTTACTGAGTCCGCACACCTCAGAACGACAGTTGTCTCTGTAATTTTATAAAGCAGCCATCCTGGATTTTTTTTTCTTTTCTTTTTTTTGCAGTATCTTAGCCTTGCACCTTCAAAATTGCCATTCATTAAGCACTGCAATTAATAGGATATACGAAATTACTGTTAGAGCAGCAAACGATACTACTCCCGCCCACCGTTGCATTTGAACATTTGTTTTCCAATTGAAGTACTTACTCCAAAAGCCGTAATCACTCAATATTCCATTCCACAGAACCTGTCCAGTCTGCAGTCAAGTGAGAAATCGGTGGCAAGTCAGTAACAAAGTATTACAAGGCTGCTGTTGCAGAATATATTATTTGTCTTTCCAACTAATGCATATGTAAGAAAACTTCGTAAGAAAAATATGCTGCGAACTATTTTCATAAATACTAAAACTGCTTTTACAAGTTTCTACTTGTCATATTTTTCGAGGCAATACCAGTGGTATCCCTCTTGATGGCGTCTTCTTTAATCTACCCCTTTACCAGCAGAAGTCTTAACATTGGCATGCCTTGGTGGTTTACTTAAGGATGTCCAAGTATCCCTGTGACATTTCTCCACTTAGTGAATCCTTTTCAATGCGTACGTTAAATTATTTCCACTGCAGAAAATGTGAAAAACCGCAACGTTGTAAAAAGCTCAATTGCTACCATCACAGGTACCCAGTAAATACTATACTGGTTATTGTAGCATATCCAATGATGACTAGTAACCAACTAACATATGTGGCGCAAGACTCTGCCTGATGTGTTTTCCTAGAAGTATGGTATATTCCGTCAATATTCAGGTTTGCTGTATCTTTAAAGGGCTAAAGGAAGTTTAACTACAACAGGAGTTACCTGTGATGCATCTTGGATAATCTGAATAGTTTACATCTGATCTTGATAAGTTTCTCCAGTAATATCTCGTATTTTCATTTAGAAAGACTGGATCAAGGGTGCTAATTCGGTGATATCTAGTGTTAAGCTTGCTACCCTTGACGCAGAACCTACTTTAATTTATTCCAATAGTCCACTTTTCCTTTCATGTTTACTGTCTTAAATTTACTCCTACTTTGCTCTCTCCAGAATTGTTGAGTAAATAATTGCTTCATTGTAGGCGAGCACATAAACCATTAAAAATAGCAAGAAATATGAGCTTTGGTCGGATATCTCAGCCATTGAACCTGCTCCGATATTCAGAATGGTCCTGGATGATTTTGCCATGAACATCTCCATCTACCTTCCTTTTCCGCATAGTCCTTAATTAATCTGCTATGCAAAAATCTATCCAATATTTTCTTAAATATATTTACTGGGAAGCCTCCACTGCTTCATTGGGCAGAGAATTCCACAGATTCATCACGCTCTGGGAAAAAGAATTTCCACTTCATCTCCGTCCTAAATCTACTCAGGCGAATCTTGAGGCTACGTCCCATGGTTCTAATCTCCTATACCAGTGGAAACAACTTTCCTGTCTCTGACGTATCTATTTCTTTTATAATTTTATATGTTTCTATATGATCTCTCATTCATCTGATTTCCAGCGAGTCTAGTTCCATGCGACTCAATCTCTCCTCATAGTTTAACCGCCTCTCATCTGGAATAAATCTGTTGAACATTCTCTGCACCGTCTACAAAGCCAGTATATCATTCCACAAGTAAGAATACCAGATCTGCACGCCTTACTCCAGTTGAAGCCTCAACAGTATCCTGTTCCGTTGCAGCATTACCTCCCTGTTGATAAATTCAATCCCTCTAGCAATGAAGGCCAGCAATCCACCAACACACACAAATTGCTGGTGGAAGCAGCAGGCCAGGCAGCATTTCTAGGAAGAGGCATTGTGGACATTCCGGGCCGAGACCATTTGTCAGGAAGGCTAGCACTCAATTTGTCTTCTTGATAGTCTGCTGCACCTTCAAACCAACCTCCTGTGATTCATGTAGAAGCACTCGCAAGTTTCTCTGCACATCAGCATGCTGCATTTTCTTTACCATTTAAATAACATTCTGCGCTTTCATGTTTGCTTCTGAAGTGGATGTCCTAGCATTTCCCATGGTACTCCATCTGCCAGACCCTTGGCCACTCACTTAATCTATTTATATCTCGCTGCAGACTCTCCGTATCGTCTGCACAATTTGCTTTTCCACTCAGTTTAGTATAATCAGAAAAGTTAGGTACACCACACTCGTGTCCGCCTCCAGCACCATACAGGCACTACTATTTTAGTTAGATTTTAAAAAAATGCCTGAACCCTGCTACCAATGTGTAAATTTCTTTGCTATTTTCTGATACTAATCCCACAATCTTTGCATTACGTTGTGTCGCTCAACATTTAGGCTCTGGTGCAGTTGGAGTTTCATGAGCATTGGGGGAATTGAATTTCCTAATAGTTTGTAAACACGGATAGGGTCTTGGCCCTGGCAGAAACTCTTGCCCGTACCCTTTAGTGCCTTCCTCATTGCAGTCTTCCGGTATACTATATTCACCAGTGGACATGACATAACGATGTAATCACCCTTCGAGAAACGTTTGCTGTTCCACCACGTTCGAAACAGCGTGTGAGTAGATCACTGCCACATTCCATATGCGCATGAGTGTGATCCCACAGGTCTGTAATCTTACCAAGGCCATCGTTACATGAAGGCTGTTGAATAATTGGACGTAAACACTGAACAATGATTATTTCTTCTGAGATACTGAACAATTCACCACCAGGATTTTTGCGTAGCAATTGATCGTCCGTATCTTCAAGAATACCTTGCTACGTACACTTGTCACGTGACTGGGGTTGAAGCTATACTGGACTTGAGGTAATGGTCTTGTGATGGTGGAGTGATTTCATTTTCCCGACAGTAGAGGTCATGTGACAGGTTTTCTTTTACAGGGTATAAGAGGAGGACCCCTCCCTGTGAGGAGGGGCAGTCCGTGGCTGGATTTGCCATGTTGACTTCATGCCACTGCGTGATTTAGTGTTATGACGCCGTTTAGTTGAAAGATGAAGCTTTATCTAATGCCTAAAGTTTAAAAGGTCATTCCCAGCAGTTTCTTTATAACACTGCTAGTTGAGAATCAGTGGAGAGTGAAGATCGGAGTTCGGGAGTTAAAAGATCGAGGAGAATCGATTTCGACGGTGAAACAGGTTCGACCTTGTTTGATCCTTATTCGGAACGAATTCGTTGACTGTTCTCGTGTTAATCCCTGTGAAATAGCAGAAAGGATTGGGAACAGTTCTGCAAAGGACAGGTCAGTGCCTTTAAGCCGTTTCGTTACGTAAAATTCTTCGTGGGAAAAGTTCGCTTTCGGAACTGAAACAGCACGACGTGAAAGAGAATTTAAATCGTCTTAAAAAGTCTCTCCCTTAAATGGACCGTGAGCATTTTGAACTTTTGGCAATACCACTTTGAAGAACTGTTTTTGTAACATCGCTTTAAGAACTGTTTAAGCTTCATTGCTTTAAGAACTGTTTAAGCTGCCGCACAGCAACTGATTTCTGGTTACGTTAGTGATTTGTTTACTTTGGGGGGGGTTTGTTTTCAGTGATTTATAAACGTGTTACTTGTTATAAATACCCCTGCCTAACTCATATATTTATTGTTGCTTGAATCCGTAGCAACCTAATGTTTTGTACACACATGTGAAGACATCTAACCCATCGTAATACAAATCGGAATCCACATTTTCTCTTTCTTGGCCCGCATTACCTCAATCCTTTGAGATTTTTTTTTTCTGATCACTGAGTTTTCTCACCGCAACGAACTCACTGTTGACAGGTTTGTCATTTGTAATGGTTGTGAAGCAAGACTGACAACAGCCTCAGTCATCGTTTATTCTGTCACAACAATAACCTTATTCTCTTCATGCAGACTTAAACCGGCAACACAAGAGTATTGTCGCTCTTAATTCCAGTTTAAATCTCAAATAATGTTAAGTCCATATTTTGGGTCTGGGTTTATAGACCATCCCAATTGTCTTTGGACACAAGGGATCCATTCTTTTTCTTCATCCAATATCGTTTCTGTGTAGGAGAGAGAAACACAGGCATACTTTTGTTGTCCATTGTTTTTCTTTTTTTTTTAACAAAGCTCCCCTGGTTCGCTTGATGAGCGAACTGAAAATCACCCCTTGATTCAGACTTGTCCTATCTACTTTAAACAATTGTTTCATTCTCAGTCCTCCCAGATATGGGCCATCGTGACAATCAATTATAACGTGCTGATCCCTATAACTTTCCTGTTTGTCCTCACCAATTTCAGCTGATTGATAATACATCAGCCATTTATACTTGGAGAAGTCAGCACCCTGTGCACTAATGCACATATTTTGTCTGCAATTTCATAGGGTCTTGGAAAGCATGTGCATAATAATGAGGTGTGGTGCTGTATTTGAATTATTATTCTTTGTCATTAACTTACTTGTATGGTAAAGATTTTGTGTCAGAGTAGGCTTTACTCTGTAGCTTCTTCTTCACTATGTAATGGTCTGCCACGTAGTTGACCTGTCGCACTTGTCCAGAAACCACTCTACGCACTTTAATGACAGCATCAAATCGATATCGAGTCCTGATAAATGTAATCATGACAGTCTGATATCGCTTCCTGTCATGAGTTTATAATGGATGTAATCTGTCGAAGATGCTATCGTATTCCTTATTATCATTTGTGCGCCATTCCATGATGTTGCGTGTCGTTGCAGCATTTTTGGCAATTATATATATTTTTAATATTCGATTCGTTCTCTTCATAATTCAACTTCACTATGGATACATGAAATATCTGCCGTCAAGAAATTTTTAGTTTCTCAACTAAAAACACTTGTTTTCATAAACTGTCTACCACTGGAATTCCCTGACCATTCATTATAGTCAATAAAGAGGAAACATACTATCCGAGAATGGAGTCTACGTTGAGTAGGCTTGCCTAGTGGTCCCGCCGTTTCTCTATGGTTTTGTGTTTGGCTGCTGGAGATTATTCACTGCTTTGCATCGGAAACTCATGTGTTTCTCAAAATACCTCATCAGCCCATCCCCATGACGTTGGCTGGAAGTCTCCTCACATACCTTGGTCACTTTCTTATTGACACTGATCCAGGGCCACAACCAGCAGTGTTCCATGGGCTTGGCCTTCAGTCTCATTTATTTTGTTCATTTCAACTCTGACTGATTCAAGCCAGTCAGAACAGGTGATTGAGTTTCATTCTGCTCCTCCTGCTGGTCCGCCACTTTATATAAGAAGCAGATACTTCTAGAGAATAATGACAGGGTTAGCAGGTCATCAAATGTATCCACATTCCATTGCACGGATTAAACTACGGAAGAGCAAGAAATCTATCCAAGGAGTTCACAAAACAAGGGTTGCAACGGCAGTCTCACAAAATAGCCGCCTCCATTTTTATCCCCAGGTTGTTGTAAATTCTTCCGACAACATTCCAATTTTATACAGACATGTATCTGCAAAATAAATGTGAGGGAATCCTGAAATAGATAGATAGATAGATAGATAGATAGATAGATAGATAGATAGATAGATAGATAGATAGATAGATAGATAGATAGAGAGATACTTTATTCATCCCCATGGGGAAATCCAACATTTTTCCAATGTCCCATACACTTGTTGTATCAAAACTAATTACATACAATACTTAACTCAGTAAAAATATGATATGCATTTAAATCACTATCTCAAAGAGCATTAATAATAGCTTTTAAAAAGTTCTTAAGTCCTCACGGTAGAATTGTAAAGCCTAATGGCATTGGGGAGTATTGACCTCTTCATCCTGTCTGAGGAGCATTGCATCGATAGTAACCTGTCGCTGAAACTGCTTCTCTGTCTCTGGATGGTGCTATGTAGAGGATGTTCAGAGTTATCCATAATTGACCGTAGCCTACTCAGCGCCATTCGCTCAGCTACCGATGTTAAACTCTCCAGTACTTTTGCCCACGACAGAGCCCGCCTTCCTTACCAGCTTATTAAGACGTGAGGCGTCCCTCTTCTTAATGCTTCCTCCCCAACACGCCACCACAAAGAAGAGGGCGCTCTCCACAACTGACCTATAGAACATCTTCAGCATCTCACTACAGACATTGAATGACGCCAACCTTCTAAGGAAGTACAGTCGACTCTGTGCCTTCCTGCACAAGGCATCTGTGTTGGCAGTCCAGTCTAGCTTCTCGTCTAACTGTACTCCCAGATACTTGTAGGTATCTGTAAAATTGTAGGTAAAATAGCTTTCCAAACTCCTTTGTAATTCTCGGTTTTGAATTTTCTCCACTTCTGAAATAAAAAAAATCTCTATTTTCCTATAAATGTGTATAACAACATTTTTGCGTAGCCCTTGTTAAATCTTGCACCACTTTATTTATTCTCTTAATCCATGCAAATCCTTTTATAGAAATCCTGAGTCTGCTTGCAACTTTTTTCCCCCATTCTATTCCTCTATTGCCTGTAAACTTAGCCACATATCGTCAGTTTCGTCATCAGGATCGCTGATGTAAATTGGAAAATTTGCACTTGAACACAACTCGCTGGGGAATCTCATTCCTCATCAAGAACTATCATGACACCGATTTAATTATCCCAATTCTGACATCTGGCAATCTTTTAATCGGATAGCCGTGCAAATTACTTGCATTTAACATCATGGATATTTATCTAGTTTTGCAGCCTCGTGTGCGACACCTTATCAAATACCTTCTTAATTTTTAGGTAAATTATATCCACCCTCTCTTATTCCGCTAACCAACATTGATTCCTTCGTGAATTCTAAAAGATTCATAAGGAAACCATTCATGTTCGTGAAATATATATCGACGTTCTCTGAAAGCTCATCCCCAACAATAGACTCTAAAATCTTAACACCGAGGGTGAATAAGTAAAGGCATCTCGGAGAGAATCCTTTTTTAAAACAAACACTGATCGGGGGCGGGGGTGTGACGTCACGTGATGACGTAGAATCGAGACGCTGGAACCCAGCTCTCCCGTAAAACGTTAATAAATTAATGTTTAAGTGAAGAAAAGTTAGTCAATACTTTCTGAAAGTTACTTATAAACTACTCCGGATTGTTTCAAGCTATGCCTCAAAAACAGAAGATGAAGAAAACTAATACCGGGAAGACAACGCAAGTTGGAGCAGGAGCAAGGCCCACATTTACCAAAGAACCGCGGTCTCAGGTACATTATACCACCGGCGATACGGAACAGGAAACTGCGGCAACATCGGCCATTTCTAAAGGGAAAGACCAACGTGAACTGCGCAACCGTGAAGGAAGGAACATGCGCAAACGGGAGCAACCATAACTACAAAGCCCAGTTACGACTGCAACTGAAAGTGACAGTGAATCTGAGGGACAGTCAGATTCTCAGGAAAGATCATACGAAGAGGGAGATAAAAGTTCTTCTGGAAATATAGAAAAGACTTTGAGGCAAATAATGCGTAAATTAGACGCATTAAAAGTAATTAAAAGTCCTCAAAAAGTACTCAAAAAAAAGATAAATATGGAGATTATGCTTGATAAAATGACAAAGACAGGAAAAAATGGAAAAGAGAATTATGGACTTGGAAACTAAAACGGAAGACATGTTTGAAAGAATGGACAAAATTGAAAATGAAAACACCGCTTGGACATCAGAAAGAAAACAATTTATGGAAAAAATTGATAAGCTTGAAAATTTTAGTAGACGAAATAATATTAAAATTGTTGGACTTAAAGAAGATATAGAAGGAGAAGATCCAATAAATGATTTTCAAAAATGGATCCCTGAAAAATTGGAAATGGAAAGAGAAACTCCAATTGAGATTGAAAGGGCTCATAGATCCTTAAGGTCAAGACCTCAAGCTGATCAAAATCCACAATCAATTTTGATAAAATGCTTAAGATACCAAGATAAAGGAAAGATCCTGAAGGCGGCTGTCCAAAGTGCCAAAAAATAGAAACGGGTCATTGATGATAGAAGGGAAACCAGTTCCTTTCTTATCCTGATATAAGTTACAACCTTTTGAAGAGAAAGAAGGAATTTAACCCAGCGAGAAAAGCCTTATGGGAAAAGGGATATAAATTTACAATGCGTCACCCAGCAACACTGATAATTTTTTTGGAGGAGGGAAAAAGTTTTTCCGATTATCGAAAAGCGAAGGAGTTCGCACAAAAACTGTCATCTATTGACTAATTACACATAGAGGCTTCCAAACGTGATGGATTAAAGATGAAGATAGAGTCAGCGAACAGAAGTGATGGACATTTATGGATATTATACAGGAGAAAAGCAAAATTTTAGAAATACTAATTGAGAATAGTATTTTTTTCTTCTTATATATATATACTTTTTTATGTTGCGGGGGTGCTGGGGAGCTTTGGATCAGTTACTACGGGATTCACGTGTGTAATCATGGCGATTGCCATGACCCGTACAACAGAGGGGGGTAATGTTGTGTTTTTTTTTTCACAACATTAGTAGGGGGGAATTTTGTTTTTTTTTCTTTATATTCTATTTTTCTTCTATCTTTTTGCCTAGATGATTGGTGGGGACGCACATAGCAACATGGATATTTTTATAAAGATTTCCCAGGATACCACGAAAGTTGAAAGATTAGGTATTATTATAGATTGGAGTAATATAATTTAAATAAAATAATGACTAATCTACTGAATTTTTAAAGTTTTAATGTTAATGGGCTTAATGGGCCGGTAAAAAGAAAAAGAATTTTAACATACATTAAAACAATGGAAACAGATATAGCTTTTTTTTTACAAGAAACTCATTTAAAAGACATAGAACATCAGAAATTAAAAAGAGACTGCGTTGGAAATGTTATTGCAGCTTCATTTAATTCAAAGGCGAGAGGAGTTGCAATTTTGGTTAACAAAAATTTACCAACTAACATACAAAACGTATTATTTGATTCGGCGGGGAGATATCTAATTATACATTGTCAAATTTTTTCAGAACTATGGACCCTTATGAACATTTATGCACCAAATGAAAATGATGTAAAATTTATACAGGAGGTCTTTTTGAATTTGGCTAACCCACATGATAAAATATTAATAGGTGGAGATTTTAACTTTTGTCTAGATCCAGTTTCAGATAGATCAACAAAGGTTGTCACAACATCAACAGCAGTAAGATTAACTCTATCATTGATGAAAGACTTAAATGTGATTGATATATGGAGAAGAATTAATCCAAAAGAAAGAGATTATTCATTTTATTCAAATAGACATAAAACATATTCAAGGATAGATTTTTTCCTATTATCAACGAATATTCAAGATAGAGTGAAAAATGTGGAATATAAAGCAAGAATATTGTCAGATCATTCTCCTTTAATAATGAAAATGATAATGATAGATAAAGAAGAATCAATTTATAGGTGGAGATTTAATTCAATATTATTAAAACGTCAAGATTTTTGTGATTTTATGAGAAAACAGATTCAGTTCTTTTTTGATATAAATTCACATTCAGTTGATGATAAATTTATAGTGTGGGAAGCAATGAAGGCATATTTGAGAGGTCAGATAATAAGTTATACTTCTAAAATTAAGAAGGAATATATGACATAAATAGATCAATTTAAAAAAGAGATTGCAAAATTAGAAAAAGAATCCCAAAGAAATATGACAGAAGAAAAACGAAGACAACTTATTAACAAGAAGTTACAATATAATACACTCCAAACATATCGAACAGAAAAAGCAATTATGAGAACTAAACGAAGATATTATGAACTGGGTGAAAGATCACATAAGGTTCTTGCATGGCAGTTAAAAACAGACCAGACTTCTAAAACAATAAATGCAATTCGAACAAGAGTAAATAAAATTACTTATAAACCTTTAGAAATTAATGAAGCTTTTAAGAATTTTTATTCTGAGTTGTATGAATCAGAATCACAAAATGACAATGTCAAGATATAAAGGTTTTTTTTTATCACAAATAACTCTTCCAAAATTATATACGGAACAACAGAAGGGATTAGATATGACTTTTACATTGAAAGAGGTCGAAGAAGCCCTAAGGTCATTTCAAAGTAATAAATCTCCAGGAGAAGATGGTTTTCCGCCCAAATTCTATAAAAAGTTTAAAGATTTATTAATTCCTCCTTTTATGGAGTTAATACACCAAGCGGAAAGAACGCATAAACTTCCAGAATCTTTTTCGACAACTATTTTAATAGTATTGCCAAAAAAAGATAGAGATCTTTTAAAGCCAACATCATATAGACCTATTTCTTTATTAAACACTGATTATAAAATAATAGCAAAAATCTTATCTAATAGATTATCTAAAAGCTTACCAAAATTAGTACATATGGATCAAACAGGATTTATTAAAAATAGACAATCGGCAGGTAATGTAACTCGGTTATTTAGTATAATTCATTTAGCTCAGAAGAGGGAGGAAATGAGCGTGGCAGTTGCTTTAGATGCAGAAAAAGCATTTGACAGATTGGAATGGGTTTTTTTATTAAGGTATTGGAAAATATGGATTAGGAATATGTTTTATAAAATGGATTAAAACCTTAAATACTAATCCCAAAGCTAAAGTAGTGACAAATGGTAAAAATGTCAAGACCATTTCAGTTAACAAGGTCAACTAGGCAAGGTTGTCCATTATCACCTGCTTTATTTGTGTTGGCGATAGAGCCATTAGCTGAATTGATTAGAATGGACCCAGATATAAAGGGTTTCAGAGTTAATCAGGAAGAATACAAGATTAACTTATTTGTTGATGATCTTCTGCTTTATCTAACAAACCCATTGCAGTCGTTGCGTAAAGTATCCTATAGATTAGAAGAATATGGGAAAATATCAGGTTATAAAATAAATTGGGATAAAAGTGAAATTTTACCTCTTACTAAAGGAGATTATAGTGAATGTCGATTAATAACCCAATTTAGATGGCCGGCAAATGGTATAAAATATTTAGGTATAAGAGTTGATAATGACATAAAGAACTTATACAAATTAAATTATTTACCACTATTGAAAAAAATTCAAGAAGATCTTGATAAATGGATGGTATTACCAATAACATTAGTAGGTAGAGTAAATACCATAAAAATGAATGTATTCCCTAGATTACAATACGTATTTCAATCACTACCAATACAAGTACCCCAGAAGTTTTTTCAAGAGCTAAATAAATATGTGAGGAAGTTTCTTTGGAAAGGTAAGATGTCAAGAATATCGTTGGAAAAATTGACATGGAAATTTGAGCTAGGATGGTTACAACTTCCAAATTTTAAGAATTATTATAAAGCAAATCAACTTAGATTTATTGCATATTTTTGAGAAAGATAAACCGGCATGGATTAGAATAGAACTAGATATTGGTCAAGACTATGTCTTGAGAGTATGACAAATACAATAAACATCCGATTAAGATTAGTGCAACACAATTTTTTACATCAATTATATATTACACCACAAAAAATAAATAAATAAAACCCAAATTTATCTGATCAGTGTTTCCGATGTACTTTTTTACATTCTATTTGGTCTTGTTCTAAAATTCAACCTTTTTGGACAAATTTAAGAGTTTTATTGGAACAAATTATTGGAATACAACTTCCACATAATCCAATATTGCTTTTACTAGGTGATATTGAAAGGATAAAACCGATATCCAAATTGAAAAGTATATCAGAAAGAATTTATAAAAATTGCATTGGCAGTAGCCAAAAATGCTATTGCAGTTACTTGGAAATCGGATATACATTTAAGTATAGATCGTTGGAAGAAATTTATGGCTGTATTCCACTTGAAAAAATTACTTATAATTTAAGAGATAAATATGAAACATTTGGCGCCCTTATTTACAAAAGATAGGATTAAATATATAGGTTTTCCTCTAAGATGAAATAATTGGTTACTTGGGGAAATAAATATATATACTAAAGTTATTACGAACTCCATGGAGCATGTGGGGATATTCCAATATCCAGGCATTTCTTTCATCTTTTTTTTATATAGGGATATTAGGGGGGAGGGGTTAAGGGGGGGATGGGTAACACACATTTTCTTTTTCATACACTTTTATAATGTAACTACTTGAAAACACAATTAAAAAAGTAAAAAAAAACACTGATCGGGGAAAAGAGGCTAGATTGCGCAGGCGCATGACGTAGCGAGCCAACGTTTAAAAAAAATGACCGTATGCAGCGGCCATCGTCTTAGCGGCTATCGTCAAAGTGGACTGAGTCAAACTGGGACAGCTGTGGCTCAACATGCAGAATAGGCAGAGGCAAGGGGAGGTTCTGATAAATTTTGATTTGTTTGTTTAGAGTAGAGAGAATGCCAGGCAGGATATTGGAATTTTTCTCTTGCAGGATGTGGGATGTCAGGGAGACATCCAGTGTCCCTGACAACAACACCTGCAAGAAGTTCATCGAGCTGCAGTTCCTAACAATCCACGTTAGGAAACGGGAGCAGCAGACGGATGACATCATTCGGAGGAATGAGGAGTTTATAGATAGTAGCTACAGGGAGGCAGTTGTATCAAAGGAGCTGGGCACAGGTATTTGGGTTACCTTCAGGCGAGGGAAGGGGAAAGAGCAAGCAGGGCTCCACTGTGGCCATTCCCCACAGCACCAAGTATACCGATTTGGATACTGTTGAGGGTGACTTACATGGGAAAAGCTGCGGAAGCCGGATCTCTAGTACTGAGTCTGTTTCTGCCGTGCGGGGGGGGGGGGGGGGGTGTAGGGGAAAGCGGAGAGCGGTAGTGATAGGGGAATCGATAGCTAAAGGTAAAGACATGAGGTCCTGAGGCCGTGACAGAGACTCCCGGATGGTTTGTTGCCTCCCTGGTGCCAGGGTCAGGTATGTCTCTGATCGCGTGCACAGCATTCTGAAACGGGAGGGTGAACAGCCAGATGTCAGGGTACACTTCTGTACCAATGACGTAGGAAGGAAGAGTGAGGATGTCCTGAAGACTGAGGTTAGAGAGCTTGGTAGGAAGTTAAAAAAACAGGACTTCGAGGGTGGTAACCTCAGCATTGCGACCTGTGCCATGTGCAGTGAGGGTAAGAATAGGATGCACTGGAGGATGAACACATGGCTGAGGTACTGGTGTAGGGGGCAGGTTTTCAGATTTCAGTATCATTGACACTTGATCTGGGGCAGCTGTGTCTCTGCAAGAGACACAGTTACACCAGAAAAACAGGGGGACCAATATTCTTGCAGGGAGGTTTGTTAGTGTTATTGGGTGGGGGGAGGGTAATTAAACTATATTTCCAGGGGGTTGGGAACCAGAGTGCCCGCGATTGTGAAATTAAATGATGTTAACATTTCATGAAAATTCACAAACAGAAGGGTTGTGTGTGCTGGTAATAATCTTCTGAGGTGTCTCTATTTCAATGCAAGGAGTATTGTGGGGGAGGCTGACGAGCTGAAGGCGTGGATTGACACATGGAATTATGACATTGTAGCCATTCGTGAAACTTTGCTATAGGAGGGGCAGGACTGGCATCTTGATTTACCGGAGTTTCAATGTTTCAGACGTAATACAGGCAGAGGGATGAAGAGTGGGGTGAGGGGTGGCTTTGCTAGTCAGGGAAATGCTACAGCAGTGCACAGGCAGGACAGATTAGACGGCGTGTCTACCGAGGTAATATGGGTGGAGTTAAGAAACAGGAAATGTATGATCACATTAATGGGGTAGTATTATTCACCACCCAGTAATCAGCAAGAATTGGAGGAGCAAACCTGCAGAGATATAGCAGACAACTGCTGCAAACATAAAGTTGTTATAGTAGGTGTTTTTAATTTGCCACGTATTGATTGGGACTCCCATACTGTTAAAGGTTAGACGGATTAGAGTTTGTAAAATGTGTTCAGGAAAGTTTTCTAAATCAATAAATAGAGCTACCGACTACAGAGTATGCAATATTAGATCTCCTATTAGGAAACGAGTTAGGACAAGTCACGGATGTATGTGCAGGGGAACACTTTGGTTCCAGTGATCATAGCACCATTAGTTTCAACTTGATCACGGATAAAGGTAGATCTGGTCCTCAGGTTGAGGTTCGAAACTGGAAGAAGACCAAATTTGAGGAAATGAGAAATGATCTAAAACGTGTGGATTAGGACAGGTTGTTCTCTGGCAAGGATGACGTTGGTAAGTGGGAGGCCTTCAAACGAGAAGTTTTGAGACTGCAGAGTTTTGTATGTTCCTGTCAGGATTAAAGGCACAGTGAAAAAGAATAAGGAACGTTGGTTCTCTGTTGATATTGGAACTCTGATACAGAAAAAGAGATCGAGGTGTATGACATGTATAGGAAACAGGGAGCAAATAAGGCACTTGAGGAGTATAAAAAGTGCAAAAAATACTTAAGAAAGAAACCAGGAGGGCTAAAAGAAGACATGAGGTAGCTCTGGCAGTCAAGGATAAGATGAATCCAAAGAGCTTCTACAGGTATAGTAAGAACAAAAGGATAGTAAGGTATAAAATTGGTCCTCTTGAAGATCAGAGTTGTTAGCAATGTATGCAAACAAAATAAATTGGGGAGATCTTAAACGTCTCTTTTGCGTCCGTATTTTCTAAGAAAACTCGGATGGATTGAATGGAAATAAGGCAAACAAGTAGTGAGGTCATAGAATCTATGCTGTTTGAAGAGGAGGAAGTGCTTGCTATCTTGAGGCAAATCAGAGTAGATAAATCCCCAAGACATGACAGGGTATTCCCTCGGACTTTGAAGGAGTCTAGTGTTGAAATTGCAGGGGCCTTGGCAAACGTATTTAAAATGTCAGTATCTACGGGTGAAGTGCCGGAGGATTAGAGGCTAGCTCATGTTGTTGTTTTGTTTTTTAAAAAGGGCTCTAAAAGTAATTCGGGAATTTATAGGCCGGTAAGTTTGACGTCGGTAGTAGATAAATTATTGGTAGTAGTACTAAGAGATAGGATATACAAGTAGTTAGATAGACTGGGTTTATTAGGGAGAGTCAACACGGTTTTGTGCGTGGTAGGTCATGTTTCACAAATCTATTAGAGTTTTTAAGGAGGTTAAAAGGAAAGTGATGAAGGGAAGGCAGCGGATATTGACAACATGGATTTCAGTAAGGCCTTTGACAATGTCCCGAATGGGAGGTTAGCTAGGAAGATTCCGTCGCTAGGTATACATGGTGATGTAATAAATTGCATTAGGCATTGGCTCAGTGGGAGAAGCCAGAAAGTAGTAGTGGAAGATTGCTTATCTGAGTGTAGGCCTGTGACTCGTAGTGTGCCCAGGGATTAGTGCTGGGTCCATTGTTATTTGTCATCTATATCAATGATCTGGATGAAAATGTGGCAATTTGGATCAGCGGATTTGCTGATGATACAAAGTTTGGATGTGTAGTTGACCGTGAGGAATGTTTTCAAAGCTTGCAGAGGGATCTGGACCAGCTGGGAAAACGGGTTGACAAATGGCAGATGAAGTTTAATACAGTCAGGTGTGAGGTATTGCACTTTGAAGGGAAAAACAATGTGGAACATACAAGATAAACGGTAGTGCACTGAGTAGTGCAGTAGAACAGAGGTATCTGGGAATACAGATACACATTTCCCAAAAAGTAGTGTCTCAGGTAGATAGGGTAGTAAAGAGAGCTTTTGATACATTGGCCTTTATAAATCAAAATATTGAGTATAAGAGTTGGAATGTTATGATGAGGTTGATTATGGCATTGGTGAGACCGAATGTGAGGTGTTGTGTGCAGTTTTGGTCAGCGAATGACAGGAAGGATATTAATATGTTTGGAAGAGTGCTGAGAAGGTTTACAAGGATGTTGCCGGGACATGAGAAACTGAGTTAAAGATAAAGGTTGAATACGTTATGATTTTATTCCCTGGAGCGTAGAAACATGAGGGGAGACATTATAGATGTACATAGAATTATGATGGGTATATATAGAGTGAAGGTAAACAGGATTTTTCCACTGAGGGTAGGGAAGGAAAAAAAAAACAGAGGACATGGGTTAAGAGTGAAGGGGGAAAAGTGCAGAGGGAACATTGGAGTGGGCTTCTTCACACAGAGAGTGGTGGGAGTGTGGAATGAGCTGCCAGATGAAGTGGTAAATGCAGGCTCACTTTTAACACTTAAGAAAATCTTGGACAGGTACGTGGATGAGAGGTGTATGGAGGGATACGGGCCAGGTGCAGGTCAGTGGGACTAGCCAGAAAAGTGGTTCTGCACAGCCAAGAAGGGCCAAAAGGCATGTCTCTGTGCTGTAATGTTCTATGGTTCTATGGTCAGGCTAACTATATTATAATTCCCTGTTGCAGCGGCAAAATTGATCCAAACAAATCATTTGCATTCAGTTTGCTACACCATGGAATAGTAATTGCGTGACACGCCCACAGCTCCAATGTTGGCTCCAGATCCTCTCTTTCCACAATCCATGATCAATTAGCACATATGCATTTGAACATTAATGAGCATTATATCAGCAGATAGCAGTGTGACTTTGACTATCCAAAGCTAAGAACTGCTACGAAATAATCATGATTTTGTAATTTATCCGGTCGCTTTAACGACGCCCCTGCTTAATATCGTAATAAACATTTAAATCGCGCAGCACTGAATACATGGCTCTGGGGCGTATTATGATCCTCCCTCTATTTCTAAACAAAGGTTTCAACATAAAACTTAAAGAGCAGTGCAATAAGTCTCGTAAAATATTATACAAATCAGCATGATGAAACACAAGAGATGGGTGAATGTCGACAAGCATAACATATACATCATAGTCCGCTAAAGGAAAATCTGTCGACATTATTTATTTTAGAGCTTATGAAAACTGCCAAACAGAGTTGAATAGTGTAATAATAAGGGTAATAATTACTTTCGCTAATGGATACTAAGACGGCTGCGTCCGAGTCACACGAACAGCTCATCTTGAAACACAAACCATCATATTTGCCTTCTACAGATCTGCAGTCCGATCTATCATGTGTTCGAGAAGCCCTCAGATCTTATTGATGTATCCGAAGTGCCCGGAGTGGGCCATGTCTCGTTGAAATCTTGATCTTCATAGAAATCTTGTCACTTGTCCACAATCTTGCTTCTTCACATTTGAACTTTTCCGAACAATATGCTGGGCAGAGGGACTTACATTCCTCGGCGTTTCCTCTTGGCTTGAAGTTCTCCCGTCCTCCCTCTCTTCCGGACATGGTGATGAACTTTCGTCCACTTCGAAACAAAGTATGTCTATGCTTGAGAGTTGAGTTCGCGGAGTTCTTCCAAAAATAGTAAAACCGCTAGTTCTTCAAAATGGTTCAAAAGTACATAGCTTAAAGAAAAATTCCAGGCTGCAGATCGCAATGGCAGTAACTCATCAGACGCATGTTTAGACGTTGTCTACGCTGCTCAAACATGTGGTCCTGGTACACAGAGGCCATCTTGAATCCAAAGACATATCCATATTGACTGTGATCTCCCTCTGAGGAAATTGGAGATCCAGTTACAGAGCTGTGTCAGGAGGCTCTGTTATAGATGTCTGTTGATTAACCAACATTACTGGGCTGTGATAGACAAGCAGCAACCTCGCTAGCTATTGTTTGTTATCCAGGTGCTCCACAGCAGATTGGAGAACCAGTGGGATTGCGTTGTTTTAGGCCTAATGTGGTAGTAAGCGAATTACAGCCGGCCCGGAGATTCTTCAGGCAGGTGTTAATTCCAAACAGTACCAACCTCTCGAAAAAATACTTAATTCAGGTGAATACGAGTGTTTTACGTCAATACTTAATAGAAAGTTATCACCCTTCTCTTCCTATACGAATGCTGCGCCTTTGAAGATGGGATGTCAGTTTGGAGTAGTGCGATTTCCAAGATGTCCGTTCACATTACAGTAAATTCGCCCAAAAGGGTATTCGGTACTCGGCCAAGTACACTATGGAAGCTCAACATCTTGCGATGTGTTATCCTCTTGATGTATATTTTGAAATCAGCGACTGAGACACACATTGCGAGTTCTTCTCCCTTCCAAACTTTGCATAAATGGTGTTGACGTCATAGGAGAGTAAAACACCTTTGATTTTTTTTAAGCTGTCAGATTTCGACGTAGACCATAAGACCATAAGAGATAGGAACAGAGTTTTCCATTTGGCCTATCGAATCTGCTCCATCATTCAATCATGGCTGATCATTTTCTTTCGGACCTCAGCCTCACTCCCCGTCCTTCTCCCCGAAACATTTGATGCAGTAGACAATCAAGAATTTACCACGTTCCACCTTAAGTACACCCAGATGCAGAGGACGTAATGACATACGAACCCTATCACGGCTATGAGGTCTCGCATTTCACATGGTATAGTTTTTTTTATCTCACGAATAACTTCCACTGATGCTACAAGGGCGATTTGTACACAACTGGTTCTCTGACCACCAAATATCAGTCACCACAAATTCCAGAGACTAACCATTCTGTCTATAGCCTAATATGCCTGGCGATTCGTAGGCTTACTGATGTGCCAAAATTGTTACTCCCAATTTGTCAGAAAATGCACTTCGAATAGGAAACACTTGTGGCCAAAGAACTTCGTCAGTCACCTAGTAAACCTTCTAAAGCTCCATTTATATGTATGCCGTCTGGTCACAAACAACTCGAAAATTGGTACAATTTTTCGTACTATCAAAACCCCTCAAGTGATTGGTACGAATCAACCACCTTCAGTTCACATGTCAATGCTGCATGGTAAACAATCAGAGCCTATCCAAGACTCAAAACTGCCATGTTCCATCCAGACGATATCCTCCTGAACCTCTTCTGCGCCTTCTGCAGAATAAACGCATCTTTTCAATGTCATGCTAACCAGAAATGCACACAGTTTCCAGCTATGTTTATCAAAAGAGTTCTAGCATTTTCCTTCAATGACATGTATTTCATTCTTCAGTTTTTTCATAAGTCCACATGTTCTGGCTTCCGAAACACTGCAAATACCAATAAGCAGTCAATGCAGTCAAAGTAAAAGTACTCAGCGCACATTTATTGTCGTTGTAGGAATATGACGTCTTATCCTAAATTGATATTCATTTTGATTCAGAAAGTTTCAGATAAATAAAGAAATACAATATCATTTATTTTAGAAAATACATATAAACAAAGAATAAAAACGATGTTGAAAATAAAGGCAAGGTGCGCAAATAAAATATAACTTGCACTAAGAACACACACTGCAGACTCACGAGTTCTGGATTCCTTGACAGAGAGATTGTATGCTGTGGAAGCAGTTCAGCGTTATGGTCAGTGAAGTTACCATGTTGGTTCACATGATGGCTGTTAGAGTAGTAACACTGATAGAATTTGTTGGGATGGAATTTTGGGACTCTGCACCTCCTTCCAGATGGTAGTAACAAGAGGATAGCTTGCACTGAATGGCGGCGGAACTTGATGAAAGGTGATGCATTTTTATGACAGCGCTCCATGTAAATGTGATCAATATTGGAGAGGGCTTACTCTGTTATGAAATGGGCTGGCTGTAGATTTTCCACATTCTGTAGTCTTTACCTTTCCTGGGCATTGGTAAGTCCATACCAGGCCGTGGGCAGCAATTTCGGATGCTCTCTACTTTACATCCATCAAAGTTTGTCAGCCGTTTTTAGTGTCATGCATATCTAGGTAAACTTCTAATAACTTAGATGCCTAAACAGGACCTCTTTGAGATGACATCTCTGTACCTATCCCAGAAATGATTCTCTGTGATGACAACGCCAACGAATTTATAGTTACTAAGCCTCTATACCTCTAGTTCCCTTATGCCGTTTCGCTCGTTGACCGCCGTTTCCTCCTCCTGAATGTACAGGTGGACTTGATTTATAGTAGACTAAAATTCAAGTATTCATAAGACTGATGGCATACGGACAGAAACTGTTCTTGTACCTATTTGTCCTGGCATACAGTGATCTAAAGCGCCTACCAGAAGGAAGGAGTTGCAACAGGTGATGTTCAGGGTGTGATGGGTCTACAATAATGCTGCTTGCACGCTTCCTGAGTATAGATGCATATAAGTTCTGGATCGAAAGCAGATTCACAACAATAATCCTTTCCGCAGCCCTGACGGTTCTTTGGATTCTATTCTTGTCTTGTTTGGTAACTGATCCAAACCAAACAGTGATGGACGAACAGAGAACAGACTAGATTATTCCTGAATAGAATTGAATCAGCAGCTCCTTGGGCAGGTTGTACTTCCTGAGGTGACGTAGAAAATACAACCTCTGCTAAGCCTTTCTGATAAGAGTGTCCGCGTTGGGTGTCCACCTCAGGTCCTGGGAGATTCTGAAACCCAGAAAGCTAAAGGTCTCCACAGCAGATACAATACTTTTGAGTATAGTGAATGGGCGGATGGACTCCTTCTGAAGTCCACAGTCATCTCCACTTTCTTGAGCGTATTTAACTCCAGATTGTTCTGACCACACCAGAGGGCCAGCCGTTCCACCTCCCATCTGTATGCAGACTCATCACAGTCTCGGATAAGGTCAATGACGGTTGTGTAGTCTGAAAACTTCAGGAGTTTAACAGATCGATCCTGTGAGGTGCAGTGATTAGTGTAAAGGGAGAAGAGCAGTGGGGAGAGCACACATCCCTGGGGGGCGGTATTGATTGTCCGGGGGCTAGAGATGATGCTCCCCAGCCTCACTTGCTGCACCCTGTCAGTCAGGAGCTTGCAATCCACTGACAGATGGCGGGGGAGACAGTAAGCTGGATGAGTTTGGAGTGGAGGATTTCTGGGACGATGGTGTTAAACGCCGAGCTGATGTCAACAAATAGATCCATCACAGAAGTTCCTGGGTTGTCGAGGTGTTGTAGTATGTAATGCAGTCCCATGTTGCCTGCATCATCCACTGACCTATTTGCCCGATATGCAAACTGCAGGGAGTCCAGCAGGGGGCCTATGATGTCCTTCAGGTGAGCCAACACTAGGTCCGAAAGGACATCATGAACACAGATGTCAAAGCAACAGGCCTGTAGTCATTTAGTCCCTCGATAGTGGGTTTCCTAGGGACTGGAATGATAATGGAGCGCTTGAAGTAATGAGGGACTTCACACAGATCCAGTGATCTATTGAAGATCCGTATGTAGTTGGGGACCAGCTGATCAGCGCAGGTCTTCAGCAGGAGAGCGGCACGCTGTCTGCGCCTGGCGGTTTCCTAGTCTTCTGCCTCCGGAAAAGCTGACTCACCTCCTTCTCACAAATCCTAAGTGCAGGCACAAGGGAGCTGAAGTGAAGGGAGGGGGGCGTGGTAGAGGGAGCAGGTTTTGTTATCTGGGGTGAGAAAGCGGATACTAAGATGTCAGGGTGGTGGATGATGTACTGATGATAGTTGGTCAGAGATTTCTAGATGCTGTCTAGACATGTTCGCTGACAAGGACGTGAAATCCGTCAGGAAAGAGAGCTTAATTTTGTTGCCGTGTCAATCAATACAAGGACTGATGGCTTGACATTTGTGTTTGGCGTTATGCGAACTGCAGTCAATATCTCGTGGAAATGTTTCTCGACATGTACTACGGTCGGTATTTAATGATTAGTTGTTCCAGTAAGGTGAACAAGAATGAAACAAGCCCAGTGCCTCCGAGAACCATCATCAGTTTATCATGAAAGTATTGCTGCCTCCTCTGGTATTTCCGTCTGGTCGACTGATCACTCCTCGGGTTGTAACGCCATATCCGGAGTGTTATGGGTGAGGCATGTCTCGAAAGACAGAATCGCAACAGTGAAACCTTGTTTACTTTTTGTTTATCTATCTAGAAAATACAATAAGCCTACATATTTCCTAAAGTTTGTTGTTTTTCTGACCATGCTTATCGTGGGCTTATGCAATTACATCTTGTCTGAAATAAAGTAGTAAGTGTTTCGCTTAAGATATGTTATTGATTTTACGAGCCTTTCCAAAGCACTCCTGGATTGTCGCTGCAGTGGTTGGTGCAGCACTTAATCATAATGTTGCTGGGGTTTCTCTCTGATATTGCTTGTAGATATGTGGTGATCCAACATTAGTGCAGGGCTTAGGGACAGCATATGCATTTTCTGGTGGACAGAGAAGGAAACCCTTTGCCCACACCACTGAGAGGATGCGTTCTGTAATCACATACACATATCAGCCTCGGAGCATCAGTGAGCGAAACTGCCAAAATCCCACATCCTGATGTTCATCACAGTGAAATTGCTTTCTTTGTTCACGTCCTCACCCGCAGGAACTACATTGAACGAAATTTTGACATTTGCAGAAGCCGAGGAACTGCGTGGAATGATACAGAAATACCTCCAGGGATTTCAAGGTCTCTTCAAAAAAAAAAAACGATTCTTGATTTCCTTTGGAGTTTGGGGAAAGAAAAAATAATAACTTCAGATGAAACGCAGGTAAAATGCAAGCTGATAATACAGATTGCCAATATATCAGAAGGCGTTTTTCTTGTTCTTCGGCAAAATTTACACATTAAAGCGATTCTTTTCATACTACTTTGCCTTAAACAAGTCTAATCGCAAACAGTGTTTGCCGACTTGCATTTATGTCACTGTGGTTTACATTGAAATCTCGCCAAGAGCGCCTGCAGTTGAGTAGTCCTACTGATATTCGTCGGGGATATTTTGTGTACAGAATATTATCTCATTAACCCATGTAATTTTTATATGATATATCCAGACATTTATGCAGGAGGTACTTTCAGACAATGATCCTCGCCAATCCCTCTTTGACATCATCAGCGCAAGTTACGATAAAAAAGTACGACGAATATGGAAAATACTTCTGAAATTTCAGAATATAGATCCAGATCTAAAGAAAATCCTAAATGGAATTTCAGGAGCAGGTACTGATTGGTTCTGGTTTATCGTATTGCCACTAAAATAGATGAAATGGTAAAGTATAGGCTGCTAAACATATGCATAATTGAAGTCATAGAATCACAGAGCTCCCTTCAGCCGAAATATTCCAAACAGAAATATCATTTTGCTTAGCATTGTCGACGTGCAGCTGAACGATAAGTTCCGCTAAGTCTCCAGCTCCGTAGAGAAAGCAACCCAGTTTGAAAAACCTCTCATTATAGCACCTGCCCTCCAATCTAGCCAATATTCTATCAAGCCTCTTTTGTACGCCCTTCACATTTCCCATTATGAACAGACCAATACTGAGCAGTCTTCAGGCCTAACAGTAGCTTTATGCAGCTCCGACCCATCTTCCTGGCTTTTGACCTCATTATCTAAATTATTTGATACGAATATGCTATATTTTCTAGTTCGTAGATCAAATTTAATTGCCATTCAACTATACGTGAATACCTATGAATACAGCCAAACCAGCATTACTCCGTGTCCAAAGTAGAAAACACAGTGCAAACAACCACACACAGATTAATGCTGTTATAAGACAGCAAACATATCAAAGATATCAGAAAGAAACACAGTCGCACAAACATTAGGCCAGAGACCCTGTATCAATTAATATCGCAGAAACTTGCAGCCGAACAAAATATGGATTGCTTTCTGCTGAGAGAACAACAAGGGACAGCGCCCAGTTAAGCGGAGACGCCACTCCACACTGCCTGCTGTGAAAGACTCAGATGCCTCTCTCCGGGGCGCCTCTTTGGCATTCTATGACCCTTTCCAGACACTTTCCGGCAGTTTGGAGACTTCGATCCCAAAATCCCTCTGTACGTCAACGCTATTAAATATCGTGTCATCAACAGGGCAGTGTTGTTCTGCAATTGATCTCCCAAAGTACAACACCTCTCACTTGGCCCATTTCAATGTCATATGCCCGGTTCTCCGTCCATATCTATTAGATGTAATGACATTATTTGTCAATATCCTTCACTTCCAATATGTATCCAGTTTTTGTATTGTTTGCGCGTTTGCTAATTAACCTATCCGGATCCATCTTCGTCATTTATGTTAATAACGACAGAGATCACAATGCAGACCCCTGCGATATGCGATTAGCCACAAGCCTCGGGCGGATAACGTCTCAGCGATTTCTACTCTGTGTATTTTTTTGGGCAAGCTTGTAATGGATTAAAATTGTAAGTTCACTGTTAACGTGATTCCTTCATAACATCTGTATGATATTAGCACGAGGGATCTTGTCAATTGTTTTGCCGAAATAGATGGAGACAATATCCATTGGTCTTTCTTGATCGATCACCTTCTTTGCGTTCAGGATTTTTTGCTTACGTGAGTACAACATCAAATGCTCGTGTTGTATTTATCGATCCCCATCTAATTATCGACTCCTAATTGCCCATGGATTTTCGTCACAGGTTGAGGTTTACTTATTTCCCTCGCGAATGACGTTCCGTATTTTTTGCATTCTAACGCACGTGTGAACAAATCAATATATATATATATATATATAGACGGACCGTCTTGTGTCTGTTACACATTGACAGTAATACTTATACTAGATGCCCATGTTGATGCTAAAAGGGTAAAAGTAAACTAGCGTTGATTTAGTTAAATTATTATCCTTATGTAATTACACGGCAGAGCTGCAGTTTTATGACTGGAGGCGTATGTCAGCTTAAGCATTCGCAATAGATTGTGTATGCCTGCTATCTATCCACTTTGGCAGTCAAGCTGTTCGTCAAAAGGCAGTGATGAGTGCTTATCCGAATAACATATTTTCAGACAGGGAGTTCAAAATCAGAATCAGAATCAGGTTTACTATCACCGGCATGTGGCGTGAAATTTGTTAAAGCAGCAGCAGCTGTTCAATGCAATATCTCATCTAGCACAGAGAAAATAATAATAATAGTATTATATAAAATAAGACATAATAATAAATAAACAAGAACACAAATTACGTATATTGAACAGATTGTTTTTGTTGTTCGTCCTTCGGAATCAAAGACGACCAGGACTTCTGTCAGGTGGAGGGTTTGTGACTGTGGGCCCGGAGGTGACTGGTGAGGCCAATCCGGGCTCTGAAAGTTCGCCCACATGTGAGACACATGAGGGTCACTGCTGCAGGGGAAGTGGAGGTAGCTCGTGCTTTGCGGGCGGCGCGTTTCCTCTGAGCCTCTAGGTTGCGTCTGATTTCTGCTGCATACACTCCTTTAGTGGTCCTGCTCCACCAGATTGGGCGGACCAGCGCAAGTGATTCCCAGCTACTGGGATTGATGGGTTGAGGTCTTTGAGGGACACTTTAAGGCAGTCATTGAAAAGTTTCTTCTGCCCTTCAACTGAGCGCTTGCTCTGGCTCTGGCTCTCCATACAGCAGCTGTTTTGGTAATCTGTTTGGTAGCCCATCTGGCTTGGGCTTTCAGTAGGAGGGTGTAGATGCTGTGCATGTTAGCCCGCTCCAGGTCCTCCGTGTCTGGGACTTTGTCCTGCCATCGTACGTGGAGAAGTCTGCGGAGGCAGCACAAGTGGAAGTGGTTCAGCTGTTTAGTGTGTTTGCTGTAGACAGTCCAGGTCTCGCTGACATAGAGAAGGTACTGAGAAACACTGCTCGGTAGACCTTCAGCTTGGTGGTAAGGCTGAGTCCTTTGCGCTCCCATACATTCTCACGGAGTCTCCCAAAAGCGGCATTGGCTTTGGCAATTATTTTTGCTGATATCTGCATCTATGTTCACAGCTCATGATAGAGTAATGCCCAGATATGTAAAGCTGTTGACTGCCAGTAGCTTCTGCCCCTTTACTGTGATGTGTGGTTCCTTGTAGGGTTTTCCGGATGCGGGCTGGAACATAACTTCGGTCTTTTTGGTACTGATTGTAAGTCCAAAGTTGTCACAGGCTCGTGAGAAGCAGTACATTCCTCGTTGCATCTTCTGCTCTGTGCTGGCGTCGAGGGCACAAACATCAGTGAATAAGAGGTCTCTGAAGACTGTCTCCTTTGCCTCTGTAACAGTCTGTAGACGCCGGAGGTTGAATAGACCACCGCCAGTCCTGTATCTGTATACCATCCTGACAATCGCGGAAGGCATCATTCAGTATAGCAGAGAAGACCATGCTACAGAGTGTAGGGGCTAGAACGCATCCTTGCTTCACACCGTTCGTCACGCGGAAGGCTTCTGACGTCACCATCCTTCTAAACTTTCACCATCATGCCATCGTGGAACTTCCGAACAATTCTGATGAACCTGCTAGGGGAGCCAAACTTCACTACCTTCCAAAAGCCATCTCTGCTGACGGTATCAAATGTCTTGGTCAGAACGACGAAGGTCATTATGAGGTTGCTGTACTGCCCTTGACATTTTTCCTGGAGTTGGCGTGCAGCAAGTATCATGTCGACAGTTCCACGATCTGCACGGAAGCCACACTGGCTTTCTGGGAGGAGACCTTGCTCAAGGTGTTGGAGGAGGTGGTTAAGCAGGACGCGAGCTAAGATCTTCCCAGCTATGGACAGGAGGGAGATGCCTCGGTGATTGTCACAAGACTGGCGGTTGCCTTTCCTCTTGTAGATGTGGACTGTGCTGGCATCTGTCAACTGTTGCGGGACCTTTCCTTCGTTCCACATAGACTGGAAGAGCTTTGTAGACTTCAGTAGGGATTGCATCTGATCCTGGTGCTTTGCTACATGAAAGCTGTCTGGTGGCTTTTCTGGATTCTTCTTCTGTGGGGAGGTTGTCAAGGTCCAGGTTGATCTCCACCTGAGGTAGGCGAGCAAATGCCACATCATTGATTTCAGCAGGGCTGTTGAAGACCTGTTTAAAGTGTTCAGCCCATCTCTCCAGAATCTGCTTTTTCTCTTTCAGCAGCCGTGTCTCATTTGCACTGAGGAGAAGGGAGGAGCCAAAGGCCTGCGGTCCATACATAGCCTTCAAAGCTTCGTAGAAACGCTTGGTGTCTTGATTGTCTGCGTAGCCCTGGATCTCATCGGCCTTATTGCTGAACCAGACATCCTGCATCTCACAGAGTTTCTTCCGCACTATCCGTCTTGCACTGGCGAAGGCATCTATCTTTGCTTGTGATGTGGGATCGTTCTGGTGCGTTCTGAACAGTTGCTGTTTATTTGACAACAGTCCTGTATCTCCTCGTCGTTCTCATCGAACCAGTCTTGATGTCTGCGGATTGCTGGTCCGAGGTGTTCGAGAGCGGTAGAGTTGACTGCATCTCTGAAAGCCGTCTACTCTTCTTCAACGCTGGTGTGGTCATCCTGGGGTGTGTCAAGCAGCCTGCTATCCAGGTCTTCACGAAATTCTGCTGCAGCTACACTGCTCTTCAGCTTGGAGACATTGAGCCTCTCTGCAGTCTTCTGACCTTGGGGTCTTCTCACAGGCAGAATGCGAAGTTTAAACTTGGACACTATGAGTCGATGATCTGTGCAGCATTCGGAACCACACATGGCCTTTGTCACACTGACGTCTTGCCAGTCCCTCTTTCTAGTGATGACATAGTCAATCAAATGCCAGTGCCGAGACCGTGGATGCATCCAAGATGTCTTGTTACGGGTATCGAGGCGGAATAGGGTGTTGGTGATGACAAGGTCATGCGTAGTGCACGTCTTGAGGAGCAGCAAGCCATTGCTGTTACACTTGCCAATACCATGTGTTCCAAGAATCCCTTCCCAGTTTTGGTAATCTGTCCCCACTCTGGCGTTAAAGTCCCCGGGGACAATAAGCTTCTCTGACAGTGGGACCGCAGCTATGAGGGCGTCAAGTTCTTCATAGAACTTATCTTTCATGTCATCTGGGTTGGTCATTGTTGGGGCATATGCGCTGATCAGCTTTGCACTCCTCTTATTGCCAAGTGGGAGCCGCAGCGCCATCAGGCGATCGTTGATGCCCTCTGGAAGCTTGGTAAGGTTGCGAGCGAGGTGGGATCGGATGGCAAATCCAACGCCAGCCTCTCGTCGTTCAGTGCTGCTGCGACC
This sequence comes from Hemitrygon akajei, assembly GCF_048418815.1. Lineage (NCBI taxonomy): Eukaryota > Metazoa > Chordata > Chondrichthyes > Myliobatiformes > Dasyatidae > Hemitrygon > Hemitrygon akajei. The sequence continues at coordinate 4,065,232 of NW_027331941.1, forward strand.
GCTCCAGAAGAAGGTGTACCCACCAGCACGTTCTGTAAACTGGCCCTTGTCTGCTAGGCGTGTTTCGCTGACTGCCGCAATGTCCACGTTATAGTGGGCTAGTACTTTGGCGACCAGTGCTGTTCTTCATTCTGGTCTGACAGCCTTGGTGATGTCCAGCAGAGTTCGCACGTTCCATGTGCTAAGGTTGAGCACCTTCACTTTCGTCTTCTCTGTAGTTCGACCGCTGAGTGGGATCCCCGCCAGCGGCGGTGTGCTGGCCAGGGCAAGATGAAGCAGGTTATGTTTGAGGCACCTTTCCCTGCCCCTTCCTCCATGGAGGTGTGCAGAGCGATTCCTAAAGCGGACTGCTCAGACACCCAGGGGGCTGCCTAGCTCCACTGCTGCTTCATTCCAGCAGAGAACGACCCAATGCCCTGGGCCGTCTGTGTGCAGGTTTGTGACAACAGCTTCCAGTGTATCCACACCAGCTGCTTCGCCACTCGCCCATCGCCACAGGAATTGAAGTTTTTTAGCGGAATGAGTTTGGAGTCGTGACTTGCGCTTGACTTGGATTAAAGTGAGGGAGAGTTGCGCAAATCGTCAGCCTCACTCTCTCATCCCGACCTATCTATATCCAATTGCAAGTCAGAGTCGAGACGGCTGGAGGTAAGTCGGGATGCAGTGGATGGCCAGCAGTGTCCTACGTGTCTCACTGTGCCCTTCTTGCGCTCCACAACGCTTTGCTGGGTCCGTCTTTCTACTCGTTGGACCGCCAAGTGGTGGTCTCCTCCGCGTAGTACGCCGAATTCAGTCTTCGCTTGCCTAATTAGACAAGCCCTAACTCACCGAGGGTTTGAGGCCCATCGGCTACCCTCACCGGGTTTTGCCGGCCAGTCGAAGCCGTTGCACGGGGTGTGGCCGCTGTTGCATGCAAACAGCTACGAGGAACCATTGGTGAGAGCTGAGTGTCAGGTGAGGACCAATGCGGACGAACTACTCCGAAGAGTACGACGTGTTCCCCGTCAGAGGTACTACCTTTCCCCGAAACCCCATACACCCCACTGAACAGATTAAGAAAATATGCATACACAGAAATACGGTATGTATAACAAAAGAAGATAGTCTCCAAAGCTTCAATGTCCATTTAGGAATCGAATGGCAGAGGGTAGGGAGCTGTTTCTGAATCGCTAAGGGTGTGCCGTCAGACATCTGTACCTCCTACCTGATGGCAGCAGTGAGAAAAGGGCATGCCCTGTTTGCTGGAGGCACTTACTAATGGACGCTGCCTTTCTGAGACACAGCTCCCTAATGATATCATGAGTACTTTGCAGGCTAGTGCCCAAGATGCAGCTGCCTAGATTTACAACTTTCTGCAGCTCCTTTCGGTCCTATGCAGTAGACCCTCCATACCAGACAGAGATGCAGCCTGTCAGAATTTTCTCCACGGTACAAGTGTATAACTACATCAATATGTTGGGACCAGGTTTGATCCTCAGAAGTCTTGACAGCCAGGAACTTGAATCTGCTCGATCTCTCTACTTCTGATCCCTCTATGTGCATTGATATATATTCACTCGTCTTACCCCTCCTGAAGTTCACAATCACCTCTTTCATCTTACTATCGTTGAGTGCCAGGTTGTTGCTGTGACACCACTCCACTAGTTGGCATGTCTCACTCTGGTACGCCCTCTCGTCTCCATCTGTGATTCCTACCAACAGTGGTTGCATTGTCAGGAAATTTAGAGATGGCATTTGAGCTATGCCTAGCACACAGTCATGTGTATACAGAGAGTGGAGGACTGGGCTAAGCACACACCGCTCAGGTGCGCTAATGATGATCATCAGCGAGAAGGTCATGTTATCACCAACCCCCACAGACTGCGGTCTTCCGGTTTGGAAGTCGAGGATCCAATTGCAGAGAGAGGTACAGAGGCCCATGTTCTGCAAATTCTCAATCAGGATTGCGGGAATAATGATATTAAATGCTGAGCTACAGTCGATGAGCAGAATCCTGACGTGGGTGTTTGTGTTGTCTAGGTGGTCTAAAGCCGTACGGGGAGCCATTGAGATTGCGTTTGCCGTTGACATATTGTGGCGATAGGCAAATTGTAATGGGTCCTGGGCCTTGCTGAGGAAGATGTTCAGTCTAGTCATAACCAACCTCCAAAGCGTTTCATCGCTGTCGATATGAGTGCTACCGGGTGATAGCTGTTAAGGCAGCCAACAGTATTCTTCTTAGGCACTGGTATAATTGTTGCGGTTTGAAGCAAGTGGGAACTTCCGCCCTTAGTAATGAGAGGTTGAAAATGTCCTTTAATGCTCCCGCTAGTTGGTTGGCACAGGTTTTCAGAGACTTACCAGGTACTCCATAGGGATCTTCTGCCTTGCGTGGGTTCACTCCATTTAATGACAGTCTAACGTCGGCCTCTGGGACGGAGATCACAGGGTTATCAGGTGCAGCAGGGATCTTCACAGCTGTACTTGTTTTCTCCTTTTCAAAACATGCATACAAGGCGTTGGGTTCATCTGCTAGTGAAGCATCGCTACTATTCATGCTATGGGGTATCGCTTTGTAGGAATTAATGCCGTACAGAAACTACCAGAGTTGACGTGCAGATGATATCGCCTCCAACCTCGGTCGGAATTGTCTTTTTACACTCGAAATAGCCCTCCATAAATCATACCTGATACAGGACTGGGCTGTCAGACTTGAATACCACAAACTAGACTGCAGCAGTCTACGTACCGTAGTTTCACACTTTGTTTGAAAATAAGCAAATCACTTTTGTCCATACGGCCGCTCCGTTTCTTTTTCGACTAGCAACTAGCTCATCGTCTGTTTTCGAATGGAAATTAGTGCCTCCAATTTCATCTATCTATGCTATCACAGGATTGGACACCAGAACACCATAACAGAAAGAGCTATAGGAACGCACCTAAGGGTCTAGCAGAACATTCCTTAACCCTATCTTTGGTGACATACTTGCTTACGGTCGTTGCTTGTAACTCCATCCTGAGTGTGGCTTCATTGGAGGAACAACAACTTATATTTCGTCTGGGTAGCTTCCAACCTGATGGCATGAACATTGATTTCTCTAAATTCCGTTAATACCCCTCCACCCCTTCATACCCCATCCCTGATTTTTTTTATTTTCCCGACCCTCCTTTTTTACTTCTCTCTGCCCATCACTCTTTACCTGTTCTCCATCTTTCTCTGGTTCTCCACTGCCCTTTACTTTCTCCCTAGACCTCTCTTCCCATGATCCTTTCCCTTCTCCAGCTCTGTATCCATTTTGCCAATAACTTTTCAGCACTTAGCTCCATCCCTCCCCCTCCTGTCTTCTCCCTTCATTTCAGATCTCCCCCTCCCCGTCCCACTTGGAAATCTCTTCCTATCTCTTCTTTCAGTTAGTCCTGACGAAGGCTCTCGGCCAGAAATGTCGACAGTGCCTCTGCCTGGCCTGCTGCATTCCACCAGCATTTGTGTTTAATAATGGATTATGTTTTCCCTCGGCAACGTTTCATGTAGATGTTCTCAATAGTTGGAAGGATTTTAGCGCAATCCACTACGTTTTACGGAATGTCTCTGCTCAAAGGAAACGGTGCTCCCGCATCAGACTGTAATGCAACCAGTGAGTTTACCAACATTTTTAATGGCATGCCATATCATCGCTGACTTCTACAATGTAGCCATCCTCTAACTCCAGTAACGAATTTTCTGCTGCCTTACATCTGGTGTCTTGATCACTATTCCGGGGCTGTATGTAATTAGAAAAAGACAGCCACATGATTAGTTTTCCTGAAATACTGTCGCTGGATTGAATGGTTGGCATTCTTCATGGGCTGCAGTTAGATCCTTTGCTGCTGCAGTTAATGTTCTGAATATTGTTGGGCAGAGATTAGTAGAAGCTTCTCTCATCATGATCGCTGACAAGGACGTGAAATCCGTCAGGGAAGGGAACTCTATTTTGGATAACAGACCCCACCAGTTACCCAGCACCACCACACTCCACCGGTTGGCGGAGATTGTTCTAACTCTCAATAACTTCTCCTTTGGTTCTTCCCACTTTCTCCAGATCAAGGACATAGCCATGGGCACTCGCAAGGGCCCTAGCTATGCTTGCCTCTTTGTGGGTTATCTGGAACAGTCTATGCTCCAAATCTATACTGGCACCACTCCGCAGCTTTTCCTCCGCTACATGGACGACTACGTTGGTGCTGCTTCCTACGCTCCGTCCATCACAACAGACAGGACCTCCCGGTTGCCACCCACTTCAACTCTGCCTCTCAATCCCATTTAGATATGTCCATACATGGCCTCCTTTACTTCCATGATGAGGCCAAACTCAGGTTGGAGGAGCAACACCTCATCTACCATCTGGGAAGCCTCCAGCCTGGTGGTATGAACATTGAATTCCTCAATTTCCGGTAATTCCCTCCCCCTACCCCTTCCCCTATCCCTGGTCCCTCTCTCCTTCTCTCCACTTTCAACTTTCTGCTTCTTTATCGCTACAGTTCTGTCATGCTTATCCCCTCCCCCTCCCCCTTTAACTTTCCTCTGATTGGTTTTCCACCTGGCGCCTCTAGGCCTACCCCTTCCCTTATCTCTATTACTGGGTTTCGGCCCTCTCTTCCCCCGCCATTCCTGATGAAGAGTCTCGGCCCGAAACGTTGGCTACTCTTTTCTCACGGATGCTACCTGGCCTGCTGAGTTCTTCGAGCGTGGTGTACGTATTCTTTGATCCACAGCATCTGCAGTTGCATTTCTGTACTTTTGAGCTCTATTTTGTTGTCGTGTCAATAAATACAAGCAGTGATTACTAGACATCTGTCTTTGGCGCTATGCTAACTGCGGTCAATATCTCGTGAAAATGTTTCTCGACTTGTACTGTGGTCGGTGTTTAATGATTAGCTGTTCCAGTCGGGTGAACAAGAATAAAACAAGCCCAGCAACTCCGAGGACCATGATGAGTTTATCATGAAAGATATACTGCCGCCTCTGCCCATTATTGGTGTTTCCGTCTGGTCGACTGATCTCTTCTCGGGCTGGAGCGCCGTATCCGTGGTGTTGTGGGTGAGGCATGTCTCGTTAAACAGAATCGCAACAGAGAAGCCTTGTTTACTTTTTGATTATCTATCTAGAAATTCCAGTAAGCCTAAATATTTCCGATAGTGTTGATGTTTTTCTGACCATGTTTATCGTAGGCTTATGCAATTATATCATGCCTGTAATAAAGTACGAAGTGCTTCGCTTAAAAATGTTATTAATTTTCCGAGCCTTTCCAAAGACCTCCTGGATTATTGCTGCAGTCATTGGTGCCGCACTTAATCATAATGTTGCAGGGGTTTCTCTCTGATATTGCTGGAGATATGTGGTGATCAAACATTAGTGCAGGGCTTAGGGACAGCAGATGTATTTTCTGGTGGACAGAGAAGGAAATGTTTTGCCCACACCACTGAGAGGATGCCTTCAGTTATAACATACAAATATCAGCCTCGGAGCATCAGTGAGCGAAACTGCCAAAATCCCTCATCCTGATGTTCATCACAGTGAAATTGTTTTCTTTGTTCACGTTCTCACCCGCAGGAAAAACATTGAAGGAAACAGTGGCATTTGCAGAAGGCGATGAACTGCGTGGAATGATACAGAAATACCTCAAGGGATTTCAAGTTGTCTTCAAAAAAACGATTTTTGATTTCGTTTGGGATATGCAGAGAGAAAAAATAATAACTCCAGATGAATGCCAGGTAAAATGCAAGCTGATAATTCAAATTGCCAAAATATCAGATGGTGTTTTTCATGATCTTCGGCAAAATTTACCCATAAAAGCAATTCTATTCATACTAATTTGCCTTAAGCAAGTCTTGTCGCAAACTGTGTTTGCTGACTTGCATTTATGTCACTGTGGTTTACATTGAAAGCTCGCCAAGAGCGCCTGCAGTTGAGTAGCCCTGCTGATATTCCTCGGGGATATTTTGTGTACAGAATATGATCTCATTAACCCATGTAATGTTTATATGATTTATCCAGACATTTATGCAGGAGTTACTTTCAAACAATGATCCTCGCCAATCCCTCTTTAACATCATCAGCGCAAGTGACGATAAAAAAGTACGACGAGGATGGAAATTATTTCTGAAATTTCAGAATATGGATCCAGATCTACAGAAAATCTTGAATGGAATTTCAGGAGCAGGTACTAATTGGTTCTGGTTTATCGTATTGTAACTAAAATAGATGAAATGGTAAAGTATGTGTTGCTAAACATTTGCATAATTGAAGTCATAGAATCATAGAGCTTCCTTCAGCCGAAATAGTCCAAACAGAACTATCATTTTGCTTAGCTTTGTCGACGTGCAGCTGAACGATAATTTCCGCTAAGTCTCGAGCTCTGTAGAGAAAGCAACCCAGTTTGAAAAACATCACACTATAGCACTTGCCCTCCAATCTAGCCAATATTCTTTCAAGCCTCTTTTGTACGCCCTTCACATTTTTCATCATTTACAGACCAATACTGAGCAGTCTTCAGGCCTAAATGTAGTTTTATTCAGCTCCGACACAACCTCCTGGCTTTTGACCTCATTATCTAAATTATATGATACGAATATGCTATATTTTCTAGTTCGTAGATCAAATTTAATTGCCTTTGAACTATACGTGAATACACATGAATACAGCCAAACCAGCATTACTCCGTGTCCAAAGTAGAAAACACAGTTCAAACAACTACATACAGATTAAAGCCGTTATAAGATAGCAAACATATAAAAGATATCAGAAAGAAACACAGTCGCACAAACATTAGGCCAGAGACCCTGTATCAATGAATATCGCAGAAACCTGCAGCCGAACAAAATATGGATTGCTTTCTGCTGAGAGAACAACAAGGGACAGCGCCGAGTCAAGCGGAGACGCCACTCCACACTGCCCGCTGTGAAAGACTCAGATGCCTCTCTCCAGGGAGCCTCTTTGGCAGTCTATGACCATTTGCAGACACTTTCCGGCAGTTTGGCGACTTCGATCTCAAGATCTCTCTGTACGTTAACGCTATTAAATATTGTGTCATCAACTGGGCAGTGTTGTTCTGCAAATGGTCTCCCAAAGTACAACACCTATCACTTGGACGGTTTCAATGTCATATGCCCGTTTCTCCGTCCATATCTATTAGATGTAATGACATTATTTGTCAATATCCTTCACTTCCAATATGTATCCAGTTTTTGTATTGTTTGCGCGTTTGCTAATTAACCTATCCGGAACCATCTTCGTCATTTATATTAATAACGACAGAGATCACAATGCAGACTTCTGAAATACATTATGTTTGATAAATCCCCAGGGCTGGATGTGATACACCCCAGGTTGTTGTGGGAATTGAGAGAGGAGATCGCAGGAGCATTAGACATAATCTTTGAATCCTCCTTGGATGTGGGGGAAGTGCAGGAGGATTGGAGAATGACAAATGTACAAACGTCTGTAGTTCCCTTGTATGAAATAGGTAATAGGGAGAAACCTGGGGACTATAGACTGCTGAGTCTTACTTCAGTGGTATGCAAACTACTTCAAAGAATTATTAAGGATAGGGTCTATGAGCATTTGGAGAAGTACAGTCTATTCATGGATCGTCAACATGGCTTTGTGAAGGGAAGATCATGCCTCACGAGCCTGATTGAGATTTTTAAGAAGAGGTAAAAAATAAATTGATGAGAGTAGAGCAGTGGATGTAGTCTACGAGGACTTTAACAAATAATTTGCCAATGTCTCTCATGAGAGACTCATCCAGAAGGTCATGAGGGACGGGATAAGTGGAAACTTGGCTGTTTGGATCAAAAAAAGTCTTAAAGGAAGAAAGCAGAAGGTAGTTTTGGAAGGAAAGAATTGTGCCTGGAGGTCCGTGCCTAATGGAGTGCGGCAGGGATCTGCCTTGGGACCTCTGCTATTTGTGGCTTTTATAAATGACCTGGATGTGGAGGTGGAGGGATGGGGGAGTAGGTTTGTGGATCACACGAAGATTGTAGAAGTTGTGGATGGAGCTGTAGTTGGTCGAAGATTACAGGAGGATATAGACAGGCTGCAGAGTTGGGCAGAAAAATTGAGGATGGTGTTCAATCCGGACAAGTGTAAGGTGAAGTATTTTGGAAGGACAAACCAGAGAACTGAGTACAGGATTAATGGTCAGTTACGTAAGAGTGTGGCTGAACATAGGGACGTTGGGGTTCAAATCCATACAGCCCTCAAGGTCGCTGCACAGTTTGATAGGGTAGTTAAGAAGGGCTATGGGATGCTAGGATTCATTAAAAGCGAGATTCAGTGTCAGAGTAGATTGGTCATGTTGCATCTCTACAAATCATTGGTGAGACCACACTTAGAGAATTGTGTCTACTTCTGGTCACCTCATTTTAGAAAGGATGTGGAAGCTATGGAGAGGGTGCAGAGGAGATTTACCAGAATGCTGCCTGGTTTAGAGAGTAAGGATTATGATAACGGATTAAGGGAGCTAGGTCTTTACTCTATTTAGAGAATGAGGATGAGAGGAGACATGATAGATGTGTACAAGATATTAAGAGAAATAGATAGAGTGTATTACAAGCGCCTCTTACCTAGGGCAGCACTGCTCAGTACAAGAGGACATGGCTTTACGTTAGGAGGAGGAAAGTTCAAGGGGGATATTAGCGGTAGGATTTTTTTTTTTACTCAGAGTGTAGTTGGTGCGTGAAATCCGATAGGGTCTTTTAAGAGACTTTTGGAAAGGTACATAGATCTTAGAAAAGTATTTGGATCTGTGTAACCCAAGTTATTTCTAAGGTAGGATAGTTTCGGCACAAGCTCGTCGGCCGTGTGCTGCAAGTTCTCTATGGTTCTATGTGTCTAACAATATAAAATGAAATGAAATCTATTGCATCAAAATAAAGCAATTATTAAGAAATGCTCTTGTAAGAATACGACGAAAATACAAAGAAATGAAGGAGATTCTCAATTAAAATTGATCTTAGTGGAAATAAAGACGTGAATTACCCCATCCAAGAGTTCGGAGACCATCCTCTCTATCCATGATCTCTGAATTGTCGGTGGACACTAGGACTCGGATAGCTGAGCTAGAATATTTGTCCACGACGGTCCAAGTGAAATGAAAGTCTGGGGGTTTGCAATGTGCAGAACAATTGGGAACCACGGTGTTCTGGATTTTTTTGAATCTGTACAAAGTGTAATGACAACAAACTGTGTAATGTGCCTGTGGATGTAACCGTTATGTTTCATTAATTTCAGTGAATGTTTTTTCCATACATTTCAACCTGAAATTTCTCTTCAATCTCGCTCCCATAGAGACCTGTGAACAACATGAGTCCATATGTTCTGACATGAAATTCTAATTCCACACCTCCCCTCCCCTAGCCCCGCCCGCAGAATCAGAACAAAATGAGCAACACCAGGAAGACCGCAGTCAATCTGATACTCTTTCCAAGCTGGGTGGTGATCAAGACCAGGCCAGATCTCAGCCATGCGCTGGGCAACAGCCTGCTACCGAAAGTGACAGAGACGTCGCCAGTAAACCTGATGAAGTTCAACAACCCGCAACACCGGGACCGGAGATGCAACGCCCCAAAAAACACGGAGATAGAAATGGTAAGATGTGTTGTTATGAGCTGCTGCTGCAAAACAAATCCGTACTTGGATTCATACGTCAGGAATTTTGTTCACTGTCCTCTGCCGTGCTGAGAATAGCTTTCGTATCTCTGCAGAAATATTGATGAGCTCTTAATCAATATGTGTAATTTATCATTATGTTAATAATTATGTACCCAAAGAAACACACACAACATGTTGGAGAGACTCTGCGGGTCAGTTAACAGTTCTGGAAAAGAGCAGAGATGGAACCGTGGCAAATAAAACATGTGAGGCAACACGTCAAGAGGAATACGGAAGCATATGTTAGATATAAGAAACAGGAAGTAGGGAGGGCGTGTGAGAAATACAGGGTAGCCAGGAAGGAGCTAAAGAAAGGACTTAGCAGAGCTCGAAGGGAGCATGAGAAGGCGTTTGCATTTAGGATTAAGGAGTACCCCAAGGCGTTCTATGCGTATGTGAAGAATTGGAGGATGACGAGAAAAGAGGTGGGACTGCTAAGGGATAACGAGGGAAACATGCGCCTGCAGCTGGAGGAGGTTGGTGACGTCCTAAACGAATTCTTTGCTTCAGTGAAAAGGACATTGATAAGGATGAGGTCGAAGTAGAGCGGGGCAGTGTGCTGGACAATGTGGAGATTAGGCAAGAAGAAGTGCTGGATCTTCTGAAATACTTCAAGTTTGATAAATCCCCAGGGCTGGATGTGATACACCCCAGGTTGTTGTGGGAATTGAGAGAGGAGATCGCAGGAGCATTAGCCATAATCTTGGAATCCTCCTTGAATGCGGGGGAAGTGCAGGAGGATTGGAGAATGACAAATGTACAAACGTTTGTAGTTCCCTTGTATGAAATAGGTAATAGGGAGAAACCTGGGGACTATAGACTGCTGAGTCTTACTTCAGTGGTATGCAAACTACTGGAAAGGATCATTAAGGATAGGGTCTATGAGCATTTGGAGACGTACAGTCTATTCATGGATCATCAACATGGTTTTGTGAAGGGAATTTAATGAGTCACGAGCCTGATTATGTTTTTTTTTTGAGGAGTTAACAAAAGAAGTTGATGAGGGTAGGGCAGTGGATGTGGTCTACATTGACTTCAGCAAAACATTTGTCAATGTCTCTCATGAGAGACTCATCCAGAAAGTAATGAGGCATGGGTTAAGTGGAACCTTAGCTGTTTGGCTAAAAAAAAAACCTTAAAGGAATAAAGCAGAGGGTAGGTTTTGGAGGAAAGTATTCTGCCTGGAAGTCGGTGAATAGTGGAGTGCGGCAGGGATCTGTCCTGGGACCTCTGCTATTTGTGGCTTTTATAAATGACCTGGATGTGGAGGTGGAGGGAAGGGGGAGTAGGTTTGTGGATCACACGAAGATTGTAGAAGTTGTGGATGGAGCTGTAGTTGGTCGAAGATTACAGGAGGATATAGACAGGCTGCAGAGTTGGGCAGAAAAATTGAGGATGGTGTTCAATCCGGACAAGTGTAAGGTGAAGTATTTTGGAAGGACAAACCAGAGAACTGAGTACAGGATTAATGGTCAGTTACGTAAGAGTGTGGCTGAACATAGGGACGTTGGGGTTCAAATCCATACAGCCCTCAAGGTCGCTGCACAGTTTGATAGGGTAGTTAAGAAGGGCTATGGGATGCTAGGATTCATTAAAAGCGAGATTCAGTGTCAGAGTAGATTGGTCATGTTGCATCTCTACAAATCATTGGTGAGACCACACTTAGAGAATTGTGTCTACTTCTGGTCACCTCATTTTAGAAAGGATGTGGAAGCTATGGAGAGGGTGCAGAGGAGATTTACCAGAATGCTGCCTGGTTTAGAGAGTAAGGATTATGATAACGGATTAAGGGAGCTAGGTCTTTACTCTATTTAGAGAATGAGGATGAGAGGAGACATGATAGATGTGTACAAGATATTAAGAGAAATAGATAGAGTGTATTACAAGCGCCTCTTACCTAGGGCAGCACTGCTCAGTACAAGAGGACATGGCTTTACGTTAGGAGGAGGAAAGTTCAAGGGGGATATTAGCGGTAGGATTTTTTTTTTTACTCAGAGTGTAGTTGGTGCGTGAAATCCGATAGGGTCTTTTAAGAGACTTTTGGAAAGGTACATAGATCTTAGAAAAGTATTTGGATCTGTGTAACCCAAGTTATTTCTAAGGTAGGATAGTTTCGGCACAAGCTCGTCGGCCGTGTGCTGCAAGTTCTCTATGGTTCTATGTGTCTAACAATATAAAATGAAATGAAATCTATTGCATCAAAATAAAGCGATTATTCAGAAATGCTCTTGTAAGAATACGACGAAAATACAAAGAAATGAAGGAGATTCTCAATTAAAATTGATCTTAGTGGAAATAAAGACGTGAATTACCCCATCCAAGAGTTCGGAGACCATCCTCTCTATCCATGATCTCTGAATTGTCGGTGGACACTAGGACTCGGATAGCTGAGCTAGAATATTTGTCCACGACGGTCCAAGTGAAATGAAAGTCTGGGGGTTTGCAATGTGCAGAACAATTGGGAACCACGGTGTTCTGGATTTTTTTGAATCTGTACAAAGTGTAATGACAACAAACTTTGTAATGTGCCTGTGGATGTAACCGTTATGTTTCATTAATTTCAGTGAATGTTTTTTTCCATACATTTCAACCTGAAATTTCTCTTCAATCTCGCTCCCATAGAGACCTGTGAACAACATGAGTCCATATGTTCTGACATGAAATTCTAATTCCACACCTCCCCTCCCCTAGCCCCGCCCGCAGAATCAGAACAAAATGAGCAACACCAGGAAGACCGCAGTCAATCTGATACTCTTTCCAAGCTGGGTGGTGATCAAGACCAGGCCAGATCTCAGCCATGCGCTGGGCAACAGCCTGCTACCGAAAGTGACAGAGACGTCGCCAGTAAACCTGATGAAGTTCAACAACCCGCAACACCGGGACCGGAGATGCAACGCCCCAAAAAACACGGAGATAGAAATGGTAAGATGTGTTGTTATGAGCTGCTGCTGCAAAACAAATCCGTACTTGGATTCATACGTCAGGAATTTTGTTCACTGTCCTCTGCCGTGCTGAGAATAGCTTTCGTATCTCTGCAGAAATATTGATGAGCTCTTAATCAATATGTGTAATTTATCATTATGTTAATAATTATGTACCCAAAGAAACACACACAACATGTTGGAGAGACTCTGCGGGTCAGTTAACAGTTCTGGAAAAGAGCAGAGATGGAACCGTGGCAAATAAAACATGTGAGGCAACACGTCAAGAGGAATACGGAAGCATATGTTAGATATAAGAAACAGGAAGTAGGGAGGGCGTGTGAGAAATACAGGGTAGCCAGGAAGGAGCTAAAGAAAGGACTTAGCAGAGCTCGAAGGGAGCATGAGAAGGCGTTTGCATTTAGGATTAAGGAGTACCCCAAGGCGTTCTATGCGTATGTGAAGAATTGGAGGATGACGAGAAAAGAGGTGGGACTGCTAAGGGATAACGAGGGAAACATGCGCCTGCAGCTGGAGGAGGTTGGTGACGTCCTAAACGAATTCTTTGCTTCAGTGAAAAGGACATTGATAAGGATGAGGTCGAAGTAGAGCGGGGCAGTGTGCTGGACAATGTGGAGATTAGGCAAGAAGAAGTGCTGGATCTTCTGAAATACTTCAAGTTTGATAAATCCCCAGGGCTGGATGTGATACACCCCAGGTTGTTGTGGGAATTGAGAGAGGAGATCGCAGGAGCATTAGCCATAATCTTGGAATCCTCCTTGAATGCGGGGGAAGTGCAGGAGGATTGGAGAATGACAAATGTACAAACGTTTGTAGTTCCCTTGTATGAAATAGGTAATAGGGAGAAACCTGGGGACTATAGACTGCTGAGTCTTACTTCAGTGGTATGCAAACTACTGGAAAGGATCATTAAGGATAGGGTCTATGAGCATTTGGAGACGTACAGTCTATTCATGGATCATCAACATGGTTTTGTGAAGGGAATTTAATGAGTCACGAGCCTGATTATGTTTTTTTTTGAGGAGTTAACAAAAGAAGTTGATGAGGGTAGGGCAGTGGATGTGGTCTACATTGACTTCAGCAAAACATTTGTCAATGTCTCTCATGAGAGACTCATCCAGAAAGTAATGAGGCATGGGTTAAGTGGAACCTTAGCTGTTTGGCTAAAAAAAAAACCTTAAAGGAATAAAGCAGAGGGTAGGTTTTGGAGGAAAGTATTCTGCCTGGAAGTCGGTGAATAGTGGAGTGCGGCAGGGATCTGTCCTGGGACCTCTGCTATTTGTGGCTTTTATAAATGACCTGGATGTGGAGGTGGAGGGAAGGGGGAGTAGGTTTGTGGATCACACGAAGATTGTAGAAGTTGTGGATGGAGCTGTAGTTGGTCGAAGATTACAGGAGGATATAGACAGGCTGCAGAGTTGGGCAGAAAAATTGAGGATGGTGTTCAATCCGGACAAGTGTAAGGTGAAGTATTTTGGAAGGACAAACCAGAGAACTGAGTACAGGATTAATGGTCAGTTACGTAAGAGTGTGGCTGAACATAGGGACGTTGGGGTTCAAATCCATACAGCCCTCAAGGTCGCTGCACAGTTTGATAGGGTAGTTAAGAAGGGCTATGGGATGCTAGGATTCATTAAAAGCGAGATTCAGTGTCAGAGTAGATTGGTCATGTTGCATCTCTACAAATCATTGGTGAGACCACACTTAGAGAATTGTGTCTACTTCTGGTCACCTCATTTTAGAAAGGATGTGGAAGCTATGGAGAGGGTGCAGAGGAGATTTACCAGAATGCTGCCTGGTTTAGAGAGTAAGGATTATGATAACGGATTAAGGGAGCTAGGTCTTTACTCTATTTAGAGAATGAGGATGAGAGGAGACATGATAGATGTGTACAAGATATTAAGAGAAATAGATAGAGTGTATTACAAGCGCCTCTTACCTAGGGCAGCACTGCTCAGTACAAGAGGACATGGCTTTACGTTAGGAGGAGGAAAGTTCAAGGGGGATATTAGCGGTAGGATTTTTTTTTTTACTCAGAGTGTAGTTGGTGCGTGAAATCCGATAGGGTCTTTTAAGAGACTTTTGGAAAGGTACATAGATCTTAGAAAAGTATTTGGATCTGTGTAACCCAAGTTATTTCTAAGGTAGGATAGTTTCGGCACAAGCTCGTCGGCCGTGTGCTGCAAGTTCTCTATGGTTCTATGTGTCTAACAATATAAAATGAAATGAAATCTATTGCATCAAAATAAAGCGATTATTCAGAAATGCTCTTGTAAGAATACGACGAAAATACAAAGAAATGAAGGAGATTCTCAATTAAAATTGATCTTAGTGGAAATAAAGACGTGAATTACCCCATCCAAGAGTTCGGAGACCATCCTCTCTATCCATGATCTCTGAATTGTCGGTGGACACTAGGACTCGGATAGCTGAGCTAGAATATTTGTCCACGACGGTCCAAGTGAAATGAAAGTCTGGGGGTTTGCAATGTGCAGAACAATTGGGAACCACGGTGTTCTGGATTTTTTTGAATCTGTACAAAGTGTAATGACAACAAACTGTGTAATGTGCCTGTGGATGTAACCGTTATGTTTCATTAATTTCAGTGAATGTTTTTTTCCATACATTTCAACCTGAAATTTCTCTTCAATCTCGCTCCCATAGAGACCTGTGAACAACATGAGTCCATATGTTCTGACATGAAATTCTAATTCCACACCTCCCCTCCCCTAGCCCCGCCCGCAGAATCAGAACAAAATGAGCAACACCAGGAAGACCGCAGTCAATCTGATACTCTTTCCAAGCTGGGTGGTGATCAAGACCAGGCCAGATCTCAGCCATGCGCTGGGCAACAGCCTGCTACCGAAAGTGACAGAGACGTCGCCAGTAAACCTGATGAAGTTCAACAACCCGCAACACCGGGACCGGAGATGCAACGCCCCAAAAAACACGGAGATAGAAATGGTAAGATGTGTTGTTATGAGCTGCTGCTGCAAAACAAATCCGTACTTGGATTCATACGTCAGGAATTTTGTTCACTGTCCTCTGCCGTGCTGAGAATAGCTTTCGTATCTCTGCAGAAATATTGATGAGCTCTTAATCAATATGTGTAATTTATCATTATGTTAATAATTATGTACCCAAAGAAACACACACAACATGTTGGAGAGACTCTGCGGGTCAGTTAACAGTTCTGGAAAAGAGCAGAGATGGAACCGTGGCAAATAAATCATGTTAGGCAACACGTCAAGAGGAATACGGAAGCATATGTTAGATATAAGAAACAGGAAGTAGGGAGGGCGTGTGAGAAATACAGGGTAGCCAGGAAGGAGCTAAAGAAAGGACTTAGCAGAGCTCGAAGGGAGCATGAGAAGGCGTTTGCATTTAGGATTAAGGAGTACCCCAAGGCGTTCTATGCGTATGTGAAGAATTGGAGGATGACGAGAAAAGAGGTGGGACTGCTAAGGGATAACGAGGGAAACATGCGCCTGCAGCTGGAGGAGGTTGGTGACGTCCTAAACGAATTCTTTGCTTCAGTGAAAAGGACATTGATAAGGATGAGGTCGAAGTAGAGCGGGGCAGTGTGCTGGACAATGTGGAGATTAGGCAAGAAGAAGTGCTGGATCTTCTGAAATACTTCAAGTTTGATAAATCCCCAGGGCTGGATGTGATACACCCCAGGTTGTTGTGGGAATTGAGAGAGGAGATCGCAGGAGCATTAGCCATAATCTTGGAATCCTCCTTGAATGCGGGGGAAGTGCAGGAGGATTGGAGAATGACAAATGTACAAACGTTTGTAGTTCCCTTGTATGAAATAGGTAATAGGGAGAAACCTGGGGACTATAGACTGCTGAGTCTTACTTCAGTGGTATGCAAACTACTGGAAAGGATCATTAAGGATAGGGTCTATGAGCATTTGGAGACGTACAGTCTATTCATGGATCATCAACATGGTTTTGTGAAGGGAATTTAATGAGTCACGAGCCTGATTATGTTTTTTTTTGAGGAGTTAACAAAAGAAGTTGATGAGGGTAGGGCAGTGGATGTGGTCTACATTGACTTCAGCAAAACATTTGTCAATGTCTCTCATGAGAGACTCATCCAGAAAGTAATGAGGCATGGGTTAAGTGGAACCTTAGCTGTTTGGCTAAAAAAAAAACCTTAAAGGAATAAAGCAGAGGGTAGGTTTTGGAGGAAAGTATTCTGCCTGGAAGTCGGTGAATAGTGGAGTGCGGCAGGGATCTGTCCTGGGACCTCTGCTATTTGTGGCTTTTATAAATGACCTGGATGTGGAGGTGGAGGGAAGGGGGAGTAGGTTTGTGGATCACACGAAGATTGTAGAAGTTGTGGATGGAGCTGTAGTTGGTCGAAGATTACAGGAGGATATAGACAGGCTGCAGAGTTGGGCAGAAAAATTGAGGATGGTGTTCAATCCGGACAAGTGTAAGGTGAAGTATTTTGGAAGGACAAACCAGAGAACTGAGTACAGGATTAATGGTCAGTTACGTAAGAGTGTGGCTGAACATAGGGACGTTGGGGTTCAAATCCATACAGCCCTCAAGGTCGCTGCACAGTTTGATAGGGTAGTTAAGAAGGGCTATGGGATGCTAGGATTCATTAAAAGCGAGATTCAGTGTCAGAGTAGATTGGTCATGTTGCATCTCTACAAATCATTGGTGAGACCACACTTAGAGAATTGTGTCTACTTCTGGTCACCTCATTTTAGAAAGGATGTGGAAGCTATGGAGAGGGTGCAGAGGAGATTTACCAGAATGCTGCCTGGTTTAGAGAGTAAGGATTATGATAACGGATTAAGGGAGCTAGGTCTTTACTCTATTTAGAGAATGAGGATGAGAGGAGACATGATAGATGTGTACAAGATATTAAGAGAAATAGATAGAGTGTATTACAAGCGCCTCTTACCTAGGGCAGCACTGCTCAGTACAAGAGGACATGGCTTTACGTTAGGAGGAGGAAAGTTCAAGGGGGATATTAGCGGTAGGATTTTTTTTTTACTCAGAGTGTAGTTGGTGCGTGAAATCCGATAGGGTCTTTTAAGAGACTTTTGGAAAGGTACATAGATCTTAGAAAAGTATTTGGATCTGTGTAACCCAAGTTATTTCTAAGGTAGGATAGTTTCGGCACAAGCTCGTCGGCCGTGTGCTGCAAGTTCTCTATGGTTCTATGTGTCTAACAATATAAAATGAAATGAAATCTATTGCATCAAAATAAAGCGATTATTCAGAAATGCTCTTGTAAGAATACGACGAAAATACAAAGAAATGAAGGAGATTCTCAATTAAAATTGATCTTAGTGGAAATAAAGACGTGAATTACCCCATCCAAGAGTTCGGAGACCATCCTCTCTATCCATGATCTCTGAATTGTCGGTGGACACTAGGACTCGGATAGCTGAGCTAGAATATTTGTCCACGACGGTCCAAGTGAAATGAAAGTCTGGGGGTTTGCAATGTGCAGAACAATTGGGAACCACGGTGTTCTGGATTTTTTTGAATCTGTACAAAGTGTAATGACAACAAACTGTGTAATGTGCCTGTGGATGTAACCGTTATGTTTCATTAATTTCAGTGAATGTTTTTTTCCATACATTTCAACCTGAAATTTCTCTTCAATCTCGCTCCCATAGAGACCTGTGAACAACATGAGTCCATATGTTCTGACATGAAATTCTAATTCCACACCTCCCCTCCCCTAGCCCCGCCCGCAGAATCAGAACAAAATGAGCAACACCAGGAAGACCGCAGTCAATCTGATACTCTTTCCAAGCTGGGTGGTGATCAAGACCAGGCCAGATCTCAGCCATGCGCTGGGCAACAGCCTGCTACCGAAAGTGACAGAGACGTCGCCAGTAAACCTGATGAAGTTCAACAACCCGCAACACCGGGACCGGAGATGCAACGCCCCAAAAAACACGGAGATAGAAATGGTAAGATGTGTTGTTATGAGCTGCTGCTGCAAAACAAATCCGTACTTGGATTCATACGTCAGGAATTTTGTTCACTGTCCTCTGCCGTGCTGAGAATAGCTTTCGTATCTCTGCAGAAATATTGATGAGCTCTTAATCAATATGTGTAATTTATCATTATGTTAATAATTATGTACCCAAAGAAACACACACAACATGTTGGAGAGACTCTGCGGGTCAGTTAACAGTTCTGGAAAAGAGCAGAGATGGAACCGTGGCAAATAAAACATGTGAGGCAACACGTCAAGAGGAATACGGAAGCATATGTTAGATATAAGAAACAGGAAGTAGGGAGGGCGTGTGAGAAATACAGGGTAGCCAGGAAGGAGCTAAAGAAAGGACTTAGCAGAGCTCGAAGGGAGCATGAGAAGGCGTTTGCATTTAGGATTAAGGAGTACCCCAAGGCGTTCTATGCGTATGTGAAGAATTGGAGGATGACGAGAAAAGAGGTGGGACTGCTAAGGGATAACGAGGGAAACATGCGCCTGCAGCTGGAGGAGGTTGGTGACGTCCTAAACGAATTCTTTGCTTCAGTGAAAAGGACATTGATAAGGATGAGGTCGAAGTAGAGCGGGGCAGTGTGCTGGACAATGTGGAGATTAGGCAAGAAGAAGTGCTGGATCTTCTGAAATACTTCAAGTTTGATAAATCCCCAGGGCTGGATGTGATACACCCCAGGTTGTTGTGGGAATTGAGAGAGGAGATCGCAGGAGCATTAGCCATAATCTTG
Organism: Hemitrygon akajei; assembly: GCF_048418815.1. NCBI lineage: Eukaryota > Metazoa > Chordata > Chondrichthyes > Myliobatiformes > Dasyatidae > Hemitrygon > Hemitrygon akajei. The sequence continues at coordinate 4,084,560 of NW_027331941.1, forward strand.
GAATCCTCCTTGAATGCGGGGGAAGTGCAGGAGGATTGGAGAATGACAAATGTACAAACGTTTGTAGTTCCCTTGTATGAAATAGGTAATAGGGAGAAACCTGGGGACTATAGACTGCTGAGTCTTACTTCAGTGGTATGCAAACTACTGGAAAGGATCATTAAGGATAGGGTCTATGAGCATTTGGAGACGTACAGTCTATTCATGGATCATCAACATGGTTTTGTGAAGGGAATTTAATGAGTCACGAGCCTGATTATGTTTTTTTTTGAGGAGTTAACAAAAGAAGTTGATGAGGGTAGGGCAGTGGATGTGGTCTACATTGACTTCAGCAAAACATTTGTCAATGTCTCTCATGAGAGACTCATCCAGAAAGTAATGAGGCATGGGTTAAGTGGAACCTTAGCTGTTTGGCTAAAAAAAAAACCTTAAAGGAATAAAGCAGAGGGTAGGTTTTGGAGGAAAGTATTCTGCCTGGAAGTCGGTGAATAGTGGAGTGCGGCAGGGATCTGTCCTGGGACCTCTGCTATTTGTGGCTTTTATAAATGACCTGGATGTGGAGGTGGAGGGAAGGGGGAGTAGGTTTGTGGATCACACGAAGATTGTAGAAGTTGTGGATGGAGCTGTAGTTGGTCGAAGATTACAGGAGGATATAGACAGGCTGCAGAGTTGGGCAGAAAAATTGAGGATGGTGTTCAATCCGGACAAGTGTAAGGTGAAGTATTTTGGAAGGACAAACCAGAGAACTGAGTACAGGATTAATGGTCAGTTACGTAAGAGTGTGGCTGAACATAGGGACGTTGGGGTTCAAATCCATACAGCCCTCAAGGTCGCTGCACAGTTTGATAGGGTAGTTAAGAAGGGCTATGGGATGCTAGGATTCATTAAAAGCGAGATTCAGTGTCAGAGTAGATTGGTCATGTTGCATCTCTACAAATCATTGGTGAGACCACACTTAGAGAATTGTGTCTACTTCTGGTCACCTCATTTTAGAAAGGATGTGGAAGCTATGGAGAGGGTGCAGAGGAGATTTACCAGAATGCTGCCTGGTTTAGAGAGTAAGGATTATGATAACGGATTAAGGGAGCTAGGTCTTTACTCTATTTAGAGAATGAGGATGAGAGGAGACATGATAGATGTGTACAAGATATTAAGAGAAATAGATAGAGTGTATTACAAGCGCCTCTTACCTAGGGCAGCACTGCTCAGTACAAGAGGACATGGCTTTACGTTAGGAGGAGGAAAGTTCAAGGGGGATATTAGCGGTAGGATTTTTTTTTTTACTCAGAGTGTAGTTGGTGCGTGAAATCCGATAGGGTCTTTTAAGAGACTTTTGGAAAGGTACATAGATCTTAGAAAAGTATTTGGATCTGTGTAACCCAAGTTATTTCTAAGGTAGGATAGTTTCGGCACAAGCTCGTCGGCCGTGTGCTGCAAGTTCTCTATGGTTCTATGTGTCTAACAATATAAAATGAAATGAAATCTATTGCATCAAAATAAAGCGATTATTCAGAAATGCTCTTGTACGAATACGACGAAAATACAAAGAAATGAAGGAGATTCTCAATTAAAATTGATCTTAGTGGAAATAAAGACGTGAATTACCCCATCCAAGAGTTCGGAGACCATCCTCTCTATCCATGATCTCTGAATTGTCGGTGGACACTAGGACTCGGATAGCTGAGCTAGAATATTTGTCCACGACGGTCCAAGTGAAATGAAAGTCTGGGGGTTTGCAATGTGCAGAACAATTGGGAACCACGGTGTTCTGGATTTTTTTGAATCTGTACAAAGTGTAATGACAACAAACTGTGTAATGTGCCTGTGGATGTAACCGTTATGTTTCATTAATTTCAGTGAATGTTTTTTTCCATACATTTCAACCTGAAATTTCTCTTCAATCTCGCTCCCATAGAGACCTGTGAACAACATGAGTCCATATGTTCTGACATGAAATTCTAATTCCACACCTCCCCTCCCCTAGCCCCGCCCGCAGAATCAGAACAAAATGAGCAACACCAGGAAGACCGCAGTCAATCTGATACTCTTTCCAAGCTGGGTGGTGATCAAGACCAGGCCAGATCTCAGCCATGCGCTGGGCAACAGCCTGCTACCGAAAGTGACAGAGACGTCGCCAGTAAACCTGATGAAGTTCAACAACCCGCAACACCGGGACCGGAGATGCAACGCCCCAAAAAACACGGAGATAGAAATGGTAAGATGTGTTGTTATGAGCTGCTGCTGCAAAACAAATCCGTACTTGGATTCATACGTCAGGAATTTTGTTCACTGTCCTCTGCCGTGCTGAGAATAGCTTTCGTATCTCTGCAGAAATATTGATGAGCTCTTAATCAATATGTGTAATTTATCATTATGTTAATAATTATGTACCCAAAGAAACACACACAACATGTTGGAGAGACTCTGCGGGTCAGTTAACAGTTCTGGAAAAGAGCAGAGATGGAACCGTGGCAAATAAAACATGTGAGGCAACACGTCAAGAGGAATACGGAAGCATATGTTAGATATAAGAAACAGGAAGTAGGGAGGGCGTGTGAGAAATACAGGGTAGCCAGGAAGGAGCTAAAGAAAGGACTTAGCAGAGCTCGAAGGGAGCATGAGAAGGCGTTTGCATTTAGGATTAAGGAGTACCCCAAGGCGTTCTATGCGTATGTGAAGAATTGGAGGATGACGAGAAAAGAGGTGGGACTGCTAAGGGATAACGAGGGAAACATGCGCCTGCAGCTGGAGGAGGTTGGTGACGTCCTAAACGAATTCTTTGCTTCAGTGAAAAGGACATTGATAAGGATGAGGTCGAAGTAGAGCGGGGCAGTGTGCTGGACAATGTGGAGATTAGGCAAGAAGAAGTGCTGGATCTTCTGAAATACTTCAAGTTTGATAAATCCCCAGGGCTGGATGTGATACACCCCAGGTTGTTGTGGGAATTGAGAGAGGAGATCGCAGGAGCATTAGCCATAATCTTGGAATCCTCCTTGAATGCGGGGGAAGTGCAGGAGGATTGGAGAATGACAAATGTACAAACGTTTGTAGTTCCCTTGTATGAAATAGGTAATAGGGAGAAACCTGGGGACTATAGACTGCTGAGTCTTACTTCAGTGGTATGCAAACTACTGGAAAGGATCATTAAGGATAGGGTCTATGAGCATTTGGAGACGTACAGTCTATTCATGGATCATCAACATGGTTTTGTGAAGGGAATTTAATGAGTCACGAGCCTGATTATGTTTTTTTTTGAGGAGTTAACAAAAGAAGTTGATGAGGGTAGGGCAGTGGATGTGGTCTACATTGACTTCAGCAAAACATTTGTCAATGTCTCTCATGAGAGACTCATCCAGAAAGTAATGAGGCATGGGTTAAGTGGAACCTTAGCTGTTTGGCTAAAAAAAAAAACCTTAAAGGAATAAAGCAGAGGGTAGGTTTTGGAGGAAAGTATTCTGCCTGGAAGTCGGTGAATAGTGGAGTGCGGCAGGGATCTGTCCTGGGACCTCTGCTATTTGTGGCTTTTATAAATGACCTGGATGTGGAGGTGGAGGGAAGGGGGAGTAGGTTTGTGGATCACACGAAGATTGTAGAAGTTGTGGATGGAGCTGTAGTTGGTCGAAGATTACAGGAGGATATAGACAGGCTGCAGAGTTGGGCAGAAAAATTGAGGATGGTGTTCAATCCGGACAAGTGTAAGGTGAAGTATTTTGGAAGGACAAACCAGAGAACTGAGTACAGGATTAATGGTCAGTTACGTAAGAGTGTGGCTGAACATAGGGACGTTGGGGTTCAAATCCATACAGCCCTCAAGGTCGCTGCACAGTTTGATAGGGTAGTTAAGAAGGGCTATGGGATGCTAGGATTCATTAAAAGCGAGATTCAGTGTCAGAGTAGATTGGTCATGTTGCATCTCTACAAATCATTGGTGAGACCACACTTAGAGAATTGTGTCTACTTCTGGTCACCTCATTTTAGAAAGGATGTGGAAGCTATGGAGAGGGTGCAGAGGAGATTTACCAGAATGCTGCCTGGTTTAGAGAGTAAGGATTATGATAACGGATTAAGGGAGCTAGGTCTTTACTCTATTTAGAGAATGAGGATGAGAGGAGACATGATAGATGTGTACAAGATATTAAGAGAAATAGATAGAGTGTATTACAAGCGCCTCTTACCTAGGGCAGCACTGCTCAGTACAAGAGGACATGGCTTTACGTTAGGAGGAGGAAAGTTCAAGGGGGATATTAGCGGTAGGATTTTTTTTTTTACTCAGAGTGTAGTTGGTGCGTGAAATCCGATAGGGTCTTTTAAGAGACTTTTGGAAAGGTACATAGATCTTAGAAAAGTATTTGGATCTGTGTAACCCAAGTTATTTCTAAGGTAGGATAGTTTCGGCACAAGCTCGTCGGCCGTGTGCTGCAAGTTCTCTATGGTTCTATGTGTCTAACAATATAAAATGAAATGAAATCTATTGCATCAAAATAAAGCGATTATTCAGAAATGCTCTTGTAAGAATACGACGAAAATACAAAGAAATGAAGGAGATTCTCAATTAAAATTGATCTTAGTGGAAATAAAGACGTGAATTACCCCATCCAAGAGTTCGGAGACCATCCTCTCTATCCATGATCTCTGAATTGTCGGTGGACACTAGGACTCGGATAGCTGAGCTAGAATATTTGTCCACGACGGTCCAAGTGAAATGAAAGTCTGGGGGTTTGCAATGTGCAGAACAATTGGGAACCACGGTGTTCTGGATTTTTTTGAATCTGTACAAAGTGTAATGACAACAAACTGTGTAATGTGCCTGTGGATGTAACCGTTATGTTTCATTAATTTCAGTGAATGTTTTTTTCCATACATTTCAACCTGAAATTTCTCTTCAATCTCGCTCCCATAGAGACCTGTGAACAACATGAGTCCATATGTTCTGACATGAAATTCTAATTCCACACCTCCCCTCCCCTAGCCCCGCCCGCAGAATCAGAACAAAATGAGCAACACCAGGAAGACCGCAGTCAATCTGATACTCTTTCCAAGCTGGGTGGTGATCAAGACCAGGCCAGATCTCAGCCATGCGCTGGGCAACAGCCTGCTACCGAAAGTGACAGAGACGTCGCCAGTAAACCTGATGAAGTTCAACAACCCGCAACACCGGGACCGGAGATGCAACGCCCCAAAAAACACGGAGATAGAAATGGTAAGATGTGTTGTTATGAGCTGCTGCTGCAAAACAAATCCGTACTTGGATTCATACGTCAGGAATTTTGTTCACTGTCCTCTGCCGTGCTGAGAATAGCTTTCGTATCTCTGCAGAAATATTGATGAGCTCTTAATCAATATGTGTAATTTATCATTATGTTAATAATTATGTACCCAAAGAAACACACACAACATGTTGGAGAGACTCTGCGGGTCAGTTAACAGTTCTGGAAAAGAGCAGAGATGGAACCGTGGCAAATAAAACATGTGAGGCAACACGTCAAGAGGAATACGGAAGCATATGTTAGATATAAGAAACAGGAAGTAGGGAGGGCGTGTGAGAAATACAGGGTAGCCAGGAAGGAGCTAAAGAAAGGACTTAGCAGAGCTCGAAGGGAGCATGAGAAGGCGTTTGCATTTAGGATTAAGGAGTACCCCAAGGCGTTCTATGCGTATGTGAAGAATTGGAGGATGACGAGAAAAGAGGTGGGACTGCTAAGGGATAACGAGGGAAACATGCGCCTGCAGCTGGAGGAGGTTGGTGACGTCCTAAACGAATTCTTTGCTTCAGTGAAAAGGACATTGATAAGGATGAGGTCGAAGTAGAGCGGGGCAGTGTGCTGGACAATGTGGAGATTAGGCAAGAAGAAGTGCTGGATCTTCTGAAATACTTCAAGTTTGATAAATCCCCAGGGCTGGATGTGATACACCCCAGGTTGTTGTGGGAATTGAGAGAGGAGATCGCAGGAGCATTAGCCATAATCTTGGAATCCTCCTTGAATGCGGGGGAAGTGCAGGAGGATTGGAGAATGACAAATGTACAAACGTTTGTAGTTCCCTTGTATGAAATAGGTAATAGGGAGAAACCTGGGGACTATAGACTGCTGAGTCTTACTTCAGTGGTATGCAAACTACTGGAAAGGATCATTAAGGATAGGGTCTATGAGCATTTGGAGACGTACAGTCTATTCATGGATCATCAACATGGTTTTGTGAAGGGAATTTAATGAGTCACGAGCCTGATTATGTTTTTTTTTGAGGAGTTAACAAAAGAAGTTGATGAGGGTAGGGCAGTGGATGTGGTCTACATTGACTTCAGCAAAACATTTGTCAATGTCTCTCATGAGAGACTCATCCAGAAAGTAATGAGGCATGGGTTAAGTGGAACCTTAGCTGTTTGGCTAAAAAAAAAACCTTAAAGGAATAAAGCAGAGGGTAGGTTTTGGAGGAAAGTATTCTGCCTGGAAGTCGGTGAATAGTGGAGTGCGGCAGGGATCTGTCCTGGGACCTCTGCTATTTGTGGCTTTTATAAATGACCTGGATGTGGAGGTGGAGGGAAGGGGGAGTAGGTTTGTGGATCACACGAAGATTGTAGAAGTTGTGGATGGAGCTGTAGTTGGTCGAAGATTACAGGAGGATATAGACAGGCTGCAGAGTTGGGCAGAAAAATTGAGGATGGTGTTCAATCCGGACAAGTGTAAGGTGAAGTATTTTGGAAGGACAAACCAGAGAACTGAGTACAGGATTAATGGTCAGTTACGTAAGAGTGTGGCTGAACATAGGGACGTTGGGGTTCAAATCCATACAGCCCTCAAGGTCGCTGCACAGTTTGATAGGGTAGTTAAGAAGGGCTATGGGATGCTAGGATTCATTAAAAGCGAGATTCAGTGTCAGAGTAGATTGGTCATGTTGCATCTCTACAAATCATTGGTGAGACCACACTTAGAGAATTGTGTCTACTTCTGGTCACCTCATTTTAGAAAGGATGTGGAAGCTATGGAGAGGGTGCAGAGGAGATTTACCAGAATGCTGCCTGGTTTAGAGAGTAAGGATTATGATAACGGATTAAGGGAGCTAGGTCTTTACTCTATTTAGAGAATGAGGATGAGAGGAGACATGATAGATGTGTACAAGATATTAAGAGAAATAGATAGAGTGTATTACAAGCGCCTCTTACCTAGGGCAGCACTGCTCAGTACAAGAGGACATGGCTTTACGTTAGGAGGAGGAAAGTTCAAGGGGGATATTAGCGGTAGGATTTTTTTTTTTACTCAGAGTGTAGTTGGTGCGTGAAATCCGATAGGGTCTTTTAAGAGACTTTTGGAAAGGTACATAGATCTTAGAAAAGTATTTGGATCTGTGTAACCCAAGTTATTTCTAAGGTAGGATAGTTTCGGCACAAGCTCGTCGGCCGTGTGCTGCAAGTTCTCTATGGTTCTATGTGTCTAACAATATAAAATGAAATGAAATCTATTGCATCAAAATAAAGCGATTATTCAGAAATGCTCTTGTACGAATACGACGAAAATACAAAGAAATGAAGGAGATTCTCAATTAAAATTGATCTTAGTGGAAATAAAGACGTGAATTACCCCATCCAAGAGTTCGGAGACCATCCTCTCTATCCATGATCTCTGAATTGTCGGTGGACACTAGGACTCGGATAGCTGAGCTAGAATATTTGTCCACGACGGTCCAAGTGAAATGAAAGTCTGGGGGTTTGCAATGTGCAGAACAATTGGGAACCACGGTGTTCTGGATTTTTTTGAATCTGTACAAAGTGTAATGACAACAAACTGTGTAATGTGCCTGTGGATGTAACCGTTATGTTTCATTAATTTCAGTGAATGTTTTTTTCCATACATTTCAACCTGAAATTTCTCTTCAATCTCGCTCCCATAGAGACCTGTGAACAACATGAGTCCATATGTTCTGACATGAAATTCTAATTCCACACCTCCCCTCCCCTAGCCCCGCCCGCAGAATCAGAACAAAATGAGCAACACCAGGAAGACCGCAGTCAATCTGATACTCTTTCCAAGCTGGGTGGTGATCAAGACCAGGCCAGATCTCAGCCATGCGCTGGGCAACAGCCTGCTACCGAAAGTGACAGAGACGTCGCCAGTAAACCTGATGAAGTTCAACAACCCGCAACACCGGGACCGGAGATGCAACGCCCCAAAAAACACGGAGATAGAAATGGTAAGATGTGTTGTTATGAGCTGCTGCTGCAAAACAAATCCGTACTTGGATTCATACGTCAGGAATTTTGTTCACTGTCCTCTGCCGTGCTGAGAATAGCTTTCGTATCTCTGCAGAAATATTGATGAGCTCTTAATCAATATGTGTAATTTATCATTATGTTAATAATTATGTACCCAAAGAAACACACACAACATGTTGGAGAGACTCTGCGGGTCAGTTAACAGTTCTGGAAAAGAGCAGAGATGGAACCGTGGCAAATAAAACATGTGAGGCAACACGTCAAGAGGAATACGGAAGCATATGTTAGATATAAGAAACAGGAAGTAGGGAGGGCGTGTGAGAAATACAGGGTAGCCAGGAAGGAGCTAAAGAAAGGACTTAGCAGAGCTCGAAGGGAGCATGAGAAGGCGTTTGCATTTAGGATTAAGGAGTACCCCAAGGCGTTCTATGCGTATGTGAAGAATTGGAGGATGACGAGAAAAGAGGTGGGACTGCTAAGGGATAACGAGGGAAACATGCGCCTGCAGCTGGAGGAGGTTGGTGACGTCCTAAACGAATTCTTTGCTTCAGTGAAAAGGACATTGATAAGGATGAGGTCGAAGTAGAGCGGGGCAGTGTGCTGGACAATGTGGAGATTAGGCAAGAAGAAGTGCTGGATCTTCTGAAATACTTCAAGTTTGATAAATCCCCAGGGCTGGATGTGATACACCCCAGGTTGTTGTGGGAATTGAGAGAGGAGATCGCAGGAGCATTAGCCATAATCTTGGAATCCTCCTTGAATGCGGGGGAAGTGCAGGAGGATTGGAGAATGACAAATGTACAAACGTTTGTAGTTCCCTTGTATGAAATAGGTAATAGGGAGAAACCTGGGGACTATAGACTGCTGAGTCTTACTTCAGTGGTATGCAAACTACTGGAAAGGATCATTAAGGATAGGGTCTATGAGCATTTGGAGACGTACAGTCTATTCATGGATCATCAACATGGTTTTGTGAAGGGAATTTAATGAGTCACGAGCCTGATTATGTTTTTTTTTGAGGAGTTAACAAAAGAAGTTGATGAGGGTAGGGCAGTGGATGTGGTCTACATTGACTTCAGCAAAACATTTGTCAATGTCTCTCATGAGAGACTCATCCAGAAAGTAATGAGGCATGGGTTAAGTGGAACCTTAGCTGTTTGGCTAAAAAAAAAACCTTAAAGGAATAAAGCAGAGGGTAGGTTTTGGAGGAAAGTATTCTGCCTGGAAGTCGGTGAATAGTGGAGTGCGGCAGGGATCTGTCCTGGGACCTCTGCTATTTGTGGCTTTTATAAATGACCTGGATGTGGAGGTGGAGGGAAGGGGGAGTAGGTTTGTGGATCACACGAAGATTGTAGAAGTTGTGGATGGAGCTGTAGTTGGTCGAAGATTACAGGAGGATATAGACAGGCTGCAGAGTTGGGCAGAAAAATTGAGGATGGTGTTCAATCCGGACAAGTGTAAGGTGAAGTATTTTGGAAGGACAAACCAGAGAACTGTGTACAGGATTAATGGTCAGTTACGTAACAGTGTGGCTGAACATAGGGACGTTGGGGTTCAAATCCATACAGCCCTCAAGGTCGCTGCACAGGTTGATAGGGTAGTTAAGAAGGGCTATGGGAAGCTAGGCTTAATTAAAAGCGAGATACAGTGTCAGAGTAGATTGGTCATGTTGCATCTCTACAAATCATTGGTGAGACCACACTTAGAGAATTGTGTCTACTTCTGCTCAGCTCATTTTAGGAAGGATGTGGAAGCTATGGAGAGGGTGCAGAGGAGATTTACCAGGATGCTGCCTGGTTTAGAGAGTAATGATTGTTATAACGGATTAAGGGAGCTAGGTCTTTACTCTATTTAGAGAATGAGGATGAGAGGAGACATGATAGAGGTGTACAAGATATTAAGAGAAATAGATAGAGTGTATTACAAGCGCCTCTTATCCAGGGCAGCACTGCTCAGTACAAGAGGACATGGCTTTACGTTAGGAGGAGGAAAGTTCAAGGGGGATATTAGCGGTAGGATTTTTTTTTTTACTCAGAGTGTAGTTGGTGCGTGAAATCCGATAGGGTCTTTTAAGAGACTTTTGGAAAGTTACATAGATCTTAGAAAACTATTTGGATCTGTGTAACCCAAGTTATTTCTAAGGTAGGATAGTTTCGGCACAAGCTCGTCGTCCGTGTGCTGCAAGTTCTCTATGGTTCTATGTGTCTAACAATATAAAATGAAATGAAATCTATTGGATCAAAATAAAGCGATTATTCTGAAATGCTCTTGTAAAAATACGACGAAAATACAAAGAAATGAAGGAGATTCTCAATTAAAATTGATGTTAGTGGAAATAAAGACGTGAATGACCCCATCCAAGAGTTCGGAGACCATCCTCTCTATCCATGATCTCCGAATTGTCGGTGGACACTAGGACTCGGATAGCTGAGCTAGAATATTTGTCCACGACGGTCCAAGTGAAATGAAAGTCTGGGGGTTTGCAATGTGCAGAACAATTGGGAACCACGGTGTTCTGGATTTTTTTGAATCTGTACTAAGTGTAATGACAACAAACTGTGCAATGTGCCTGTGGATGTAACCGTTATGTTTCATTAATTTCAGTGAATGTTTTTTCCACACATTTCAAACTGAAATTTCTCTTCAATATCGCTCCCATAGAGACTAGTGAACAACATGAGTCCATAAGTTCTGACATGAAATTCTAATTCCACACCTACCCTCCCCTACCCACGCCCGCAGAATCAGAACAAAGTGAGCAACACCAGGAAGACCGCAGTCAATCTGATACTCTTTCCAAGCTGGGTGGTGATCAAGACCAGGCCAGATCTCAGCCATGCGCTGGGCAACAGCCTGCTACCGAAAGTGACAGAGACGTCGCCAGTAAATCTGATGAAGTTCAACAACCCGGAACACCGGGACCGGAGATGCAAAGCCCCGAAAAATACGGAGATAGAAATGGTAAGATGTTTTGCTACAAGCTGCTGCTGCAAAACAAATCCGTACTTGGAATAAAACGTCAGGAATTTTGTTCACTGTCCTCTGCCGAGCTGAGAATAGCTTTCGTATCTCTGCAGAAATATTGATGAGCTCTTAATCAATATGTGTAATTTATCTTTTTTTAAAAATTTTATTTAATTGCATTTTTAAATGATTACAAGTGTAGAAAAAAAAGTATGTGTCCCTTCCCCCCTCCCCTTAACCCCTCCCCCCTAACTTCCCTATATTAAAAAAATTAAGAAAGAAAGAAAAAAAATGAAAGAAAGTGTGCCTGGTTGTTGGAAGGTCTCCACATGCTCCATGGAGTTCTTAATAACTTTAGTATATATATTTATTTCTTTCCCCAAGTAACCATTAATTTACTCTTCAGAGCACCTATATATTTAATCCTGTCTTTTGTAAATAAGGGCCCCAGATTTTCAAAAATGTTTCATATTTAACTCTTAAATTATAAGTAATTTTTTCTAATGGAATACAGCCATAGATTTCTTTTTTCCAACAATCTATACTTAAATATATATCTGATTTCCAAGTAATTGCAATAGCCTTTTTGGCTACAGCCAGTGCAATTTTTATGAATTCATTCTGATATTTATTTAGTTTGAGTTTCGATTTTGTCCCTTCAATATCACCTAGTAAAAGTAATATTGGATTATGAGGAAGTTTTATTCCCATAATTTGTTCCCATAATTACACATAATAATGTGTAATTTATCATTATGTTAATAATTATGTAACCAAAGAAACACACAAAATGTTGGAGAGACTCTGCGGGTCAGTTAACAGTTCTGGAAAAGAGTAGAGAGGGAACCGTGGCTGATAATGCATGTGAGGCAACGTGTCAAGAGGAATACGGAAGCATATGTTAGATATAAGAAACAGGAAGTAGGGAGGGCGTGTGAGAAATACGGGGTATCCAGGAAGGAGCTAAAGAAAGGAGCTAGCAGAGCTCGAAGGGGGCATGAGAAGGCCTTTGCATTTAGGATTAAGGAGTACCCCAAGGCGTTCTATGCGTATGTGAAGAATTGGAGGATGACGAGAAAAAAGGTGGGACTGCTAAGGGATAACGAGGGAAACATGCGCCAGCAGCTGGAGGTGGTTGGTGAGGTCCTAAACGAATTCTTTGCTTCAGTGAAAAGGACATTGATAAGGATGAGGTCGAAGTAGAGCGGGGCAGTGTGCTGGACAATGTGGAGATTAGGCAAGAAGAAGTGCTGGATCTTCTGAAATACATCAAGTTTGATAAATCCCCAGGGCTGGATGTGCTACACCCCAGGTTGTTGTGGGAATAGAGAGAGGAGATCGCAGGAGCATTAGCCATAATCTCTGAATCCTCCTTGGATGCGGGGGAAGTGCAGGAGGATTGGAGAATGACAAATGTACAAACGTTTGTAGTTCCCTTGTATGACATAGGTAATAGGGAGAAACCTGGGGACTATAGACTGCTGAGTCTTACTTCAGTGGTACGCAAACTACTGGAAAGGATCATTAAGGATAGGGACTATAAGCATTTGGAGACGTACAGTCTATTCATGGATCATCAACATGGTTTTGTGAAGGGAATTGCAAGTTTTTTTAGTTTTTTTTGAGGAGTTAAAAAAAGTAGTTGATGGTGGTAGGGCAGTGGATGTGGTCTGCATTCACTTTAGCAAAACATTTGTCAATGTCTCTCATGAGAGACTCATCCAGAAATTCATGAGGCATGGGTTATGTGGAATCTTGGCTGTTTGGCTAAAAAAAAAACCTTAAAGGAATAAAGCAGAGTGTAGGTTTTGGAGGAAAACATTCTGCCTGGAACTGGGTGAATAGTGGAGTGCAGCAGGGATCTGTCCTGGGACCTCTGCTATTTGTGGCTTTTATAAATGACCTGGATGTGGAGGTGGAGGGAAGGGGGAGTAGGTTTGTGGATCACAAGAAGATTGTAGAAGTTGTGGATGGAGCTGTAGTTGGTCGAAGATTACAGGAGGATATAGACAGGCTGCAGAGTTGGGCAGAAAAATTGCGGATGGTGTTCAATCCGGACAAGTGTAAGGTGAAGTATTTTGGAAGGACAAACCAGAGAACTGTGTACAGGATTAATGGTCAGTTACGTAAGAGTGCGGCTGAACATAGGGACGTTGGGGTGCAAATCCATACAGCCCTCAAGGTCGCTGCACAGGTTGATAGGGTAGTTAAGAAGGGCTATGGGATGCTAGGCTTCATTAAAAGCGAGATTCAGTGTCAGAGTAGATTGGTCAAGTTGCATCTCTACAAATCATTGGTGAGACCACACTTAGAGAATTGTGTCTACTTCTGGTCACCTCATTTTAGGAAGGATGTGGAAGCTATGGAGAGGGTGCAGAGGAGATTTACCAGCATGCTGTCTGGTTTGGAGAGTAAGGATTATGATAACGGATTAAGGGAGCTAGGTCTTTACTCTATTTAGAGAATGAGGATGAGAGGAGACATGATAGAGGTGTACACGATATTAAGAGAAATAGATAGAGTGTATTACAAGCCCCTCTTCCCCAGGGCAGTACTGCTCAGTACAAGAGGACATGGCGTTACGTTAGGAGGAGGAAAGTTCAAGGGGGATATTAGCGGTAGGATTTTTTTTTACTCAGAGTGCAGTTGGTGCGTGAAATCCGATAGGGTCTTTTAAGAGACTTTTGGATAGGTACATGGATCTTAGAAAAGTATTTGGATCTGTGTAACCCAAGTTATTTCTAAGGTAGGATAGTTTCGGCACAAGCTCGACAGCCGTGTGCTGCAAGTTCTCTATGATTCTATGTGTCTAACAATATAAAATGAAATGAAATCTATTGGATCAAAATAAAGCGATTATTCTGAAATGCTCTTGTAAAAATACGACGAAAATACAAAGAAATGAAGGAGATTCTCAATTAAAATTGATGTTAGTGGAAATAAAGACGTGAATGACCCCATCCAAGAGTTCGGAGACCATCCTCTCTATCCATGATCTCCGATTTGTCGGTGGACACTAGGACTCCGATAGCTGAGCTAGAATATTTGTCCACGACGGTCCAAGTGAAATGAATGTCGAGGGGTTTGCAATGTGCAGAACAATTGGGAACCACGGTGTTCTGGATTTTTTTGAATCTGTACTAAGTGTAATGACAACAAACTGTGCAATGTGCCTGTGGATGCAACCGTTATTTTTCATTAATTTCAGTGAATGTTTTTTCCACACATTTCAAACTGAAATTTCTCTTCAATCTCGCTCCCATAGAGACTAGTGAACAACATGAGTCCATAAGTTCTGACATGAAATTCTAATTCCACACCTACCCTCCCCTACCCACGCCCGCAGAATCAGAACAAAGTGAGCAACACCAGGAAGACCGCCGTCAATCTGATACTCTTTCCAAGCTGGGTGGTGATCAAGACCAGGCCAGATCTCAGCCATGCGCTGGGCAACAGCCTGCTACCGAAAGTGACAGAGACGTCGCCAGTAAACCTGATGAAGTTCAACAACCCGCAACACCGAGACCGGAGATGCAACGCCCCAAAAAATACGGAGATAGAAATGGTAAGATGTTTTGTTACGAGCTGCTGCTGCAAAACAAATCCGTACATGGATTCATACGTCATGAATTTTTTTCACTGTCCTCTGCCGTGCTGAGAATAGCTTTCGTATCTCTGCAGAAATATTGATGAGCTCTTAATCAATATGTGTAATTTATCATTATGTTAATAATTATGTACCCAAAGAAACACACACAACATGTTGGAGAGACTCTGCGGGTCAGTTAACAGTTCTGAAAAAGAGTAGAGAGGGAACCGTGGCTGATAAAACATGTGAGGCAACACGTCAAGAGGAATACGGAGGCATATGTTAGATATAAGAAACAGGAAGTAGGGAGGCCGTGTGAGAAATACAGGGTAGCCAGGAAGGAGCTAAAGAAAGGACTTAGCAGAGCTCGAAGGGAGCATGAGAAGGCGTTTGCATTTAGGATTAAGGAGAACCCCAAGGCGTTCTATGCGTATGTGAAGAATTGGAGGATGACGAGAAAAGAGGTGGGACTGCTAAGGGATAACGAGGGAAACATGCTCCTGCAGCTGGAGGAGGTTGGTGACGTCCTAAACGAATTCTTTGCTTCAGTGAAAAGGACATTGATAAGGATGAGGTCGAAGTAGAGCGGGGCAGTGTGCTGGACAATGTGGAGATTAGGCAAGAAGAAGTGTTGGATCTTCTGAAATACATTAAGTTTGATAAATCCCCAGGGCTGGATGTGATGCACCCCAATTGTTCTGGGAATTGAGAGAGGAGATCGCTGGAGCATTAGCCATAATCTTTGAATCCTCCTTGGATGCGGGGGAAGTGCAGGAGGATTGGAGAATGACAAATGTACAAACGTTTGTAGTTCCCTTGTATGAAATAGGTAATAGGGAGAAACCTGGGGACTATAGACTGCTGAGTCTTACTTCAGTGGTATGCAAACTACTGGAAAGGATCATTAAGGATAGGGTCTATGAGCATTTGGAGACGTACAGTCTATTCATGGATCATCAACATGGTTTTGTGAAGGGAATTTAATGAGTCACGAGTCTGACTGAGTTTTTTTTTGAGGAGTTAACAAAAGAAGTTGATGAGGGTAGGGCAGTGGATGTGGTCTACATTGACTTCAGCAAAACATTTGTCAATGTCTCTCATGAGAGACTCATCCAGAAAGTCAGGAGGCATGGGTTAAGTGGAACCTTGGCTGTTTGGCTAAAAAAAACCTTAAAGGAATAAAGCAGAGGGTAGGTTTTGGAGGAAAGCATTCTGCCTGGAAGTCGGTGAATAGTGGAGTGCGGCAGGGATCTGTCCTGGGACCTCTGCTATTTGTGGTTTTTATAAAAGACCTGGATGTGGAGGTGGAGGGAAGGGGGAGTAGGTTTGTGGATCACACGAAGATTGTAGAAGTTGTGGATGGAGCTGTAGTTGGTCGAAGATTACAGGAGGATATAGACAGGCTGCAGAGTTGGGCAGAAAAATTGCGGATGGTGTTCAATCCGGACAAGTGTAAGGTGAAGTATTTTGGAAGGACAAACCAGAGAACTGAGTACAGGATTAATGGTCAGTTACGTAAGAGTGTGGCTGAACATAGGGACGTTGGGGTTCAAATCCATACAGCCCTCAAGGTCGCTGCACAGGTTGATAGGGTAGTTAAGAAGGGCTATGGGATGCTAGGCTTCATTCAAAGCGAGATTCAGTGTCAGAGTAGATTGGTCATGTTGCATCTCTACAAATCATTGGTGAGACCACACTTAGAGAATTGTGTCTACTTCTGGTCACCTCATTTTAGAAAGGATGTGGAAGCTATGGAGAGGGTGCAGAGGAGATTTACCAGAATGCTGCCTGGTTTAGAGAGTAAGGATTATGATAACGGATTAAGGGAGCTAGGTCTTTACTCTATTTAGAGAATGAGGATGAGAGGAGACATGATAGATGTGTACAAGATATTAAGAGAAATAGATAGAGTGTATTACAAGCGCCTCTTACCTAGGGCAGCACTGCTCAGTACAAGAGGACATGGCTTTACGTTAGGAGGAGGAAAGTTCAAGGGGGATATTAGCGGTAGGATTTTTTTTTACTCAGTCGGTAGTTGGTGCGTGAAATCCGATAGGGTCTTTTAAGAGACTTTTGGATAGGTACATGGATCTTAGAAAAGTATTTGGATCTGTGTAACCCAAGTTATTTCTAAGGTAGGATAGTTTCGGCACAACTCGTCGGCCGTGTGCTGCCAGCTCTCTATGATTCTATGTGTCTAACAATATAAAATGAAATGAAATCTATTGGATCAAAATAAAGTGATTATTCTGAAATGCTCTTGTGAAAATACGATGTAAATACAAATAAATGAAGGAGATTCTCAATTAAAATTGATGTTAGTGGAAATAAAGACGTGAATGACCCCATCCAAGAGTTCGGAGACCATCCTCGCTATCCATGATCTCCGAATTGTCGGTGGACACGAGGACTCGGATCGCTGAGCTAGATTATTTGGCCACGACGGTCCAAGTGAAATGAAAGTGTGGGGGTTCGCAATGTGCAGAACAATTGGGAACCACGGTGTTCTGGATTTTTTTGAATCTGTACAAAGTGTAATGACAACAAACTGTACAATGTGCCTGTGGATGTAACCGTTATGTTTCATTAATTTCAGTGAATGTTTTTTCCACACATTTCAAACTGAAATTTCTCTTCAATCTCGCTCCCATAGAGACTAGTGAACAACATGAGTCCATAAGTTCTGACATGAAATTCTAATTCCACACCTACCCTTCCCTAGACCCGCCCGCAGAATCAGAACAAAGTGAGCAACACCAGGAAGACCGCAGTCAATCTGATACTGTTTCCAAGCTGGATTGTGATCAAGACCAGGCCAGATCTCAGCCATGCGCTCGGCAACAGCCTGCTACCGAAAGTGACAGAGACGCCGCCAGTAAACCTGGTGAAGTTCAACAACCCGCAACACCGGGACCGGAGATGCAAAGCCCCGAAAAATACGGAGATAGAAATGGTAAGATGTTTTGTTACGAGCTGCTGCTGCAAAACAAATCCGTACTTGCATTCATACGTCAGCAATTTTGTTCACTGTCCTCTGCCGTGCTGAGAATAGCTTTCGTATCTCTGCAGAAATATTGATGAGCTCTTAATCAATATGTGTAATTTATCATTATGTTATTAATTATGTACCCAAAGAAACACACACAAAATGTTGGAGAGACTCTGCGGGTCAGTTATCAGTTCTGGAAAAGAGTTGAGAGGGAAACGTGGCTGATAAAACATGTGAGGCAACACGTCAAGAGGAATACGGAAGCATATGTTAGATATAAGAAACAGGAAGTAGGGAGGGCGTGTGAGAAATAGAGGGTAGCCAGGAAGGAGCTAAAGAAAGGACTTAGCAGAGCTCGAAGGGGGCATGAGAAGGCGTTTGCATTTAGGATTAAGGAGTACCCCAAGGCGTTCTATGCGTATGTGAAGAATTGGAGGATGACGAGAAAAGAGGTGGGACTGCTAAGGGATAACGAGGGAAACATGCGCCTGCAGCTGGAGGAGGTTGGTGACGTCCTAAACGAATTCGTTGCTTCAGTGAAAAGGACATTGATAAGGATGAGGTCGAAGTAGAGCGGGGCATTGTGCTGGACAATGTGGAGATTAGGCAAGAAGAAGTGCTGGATCTTCTGAAATACATCAAGTTTGATAAATCCCCAGGGCTGGATGTGATACACCCCAGGTTGTTGTGGGAATTGAGAGAGGAGATCGCAGGAGCATTAGCCATAATCTTTGAATCCTCCTTGGATGCGGGGGAAGTGCAGGAGGATTGGAGAACGACAAATGTACAAACGTTTATAGTTCCCTTGTATGAAATAGGTAATAGGGAGAAACCTGGGGACTATTGACTGCTGAGACTTACTTCAGTGGTATGGAAACTACTGGAAAAGATTAGTAAGGATAGGGTCTATGAGCATTTGGAGAAGTACAGTCTATTCATGGATCATCAACATGGTTTTGTGTAGGGAATTTCAAGTTTTTTTAGTTTTTTTTGAGGAGTTAAAAAAAGAAGTTGATGGGGGTAGGGCAGTGGATGTGGTCTGCATTTACTTTAGCAAAACATTTGTCAATGTCTCTCATGAGAGACTCATCCAGAAATTCATGAGGCATGGGTTAAGTGGAATCTTGGCTGTTTGGCTAAAAAAAACCTTAAAGGAATAAAGCAGAGTGTAGGTTTTGGAGGAAAACATTCTGCCTGGAACTGGGTGAATAGTGGAGTGCGGCAGGGATCTGTCCTGAGACCTCTGCTATTTGTGGCTTTTATAAATGACCTGGATGTGGAGGTGGAGGGAAGGGGGAGTAGGTTTGTGGATCACACGAAGATTGTAGAAGTTGTGGATGGAGCTGTAGTTGGTCGAAGATTACAGGAGGATATAGACAGGCTGCAGAGTTGGGCAGAAAAATTGCGGATGGTGTTCAATCCGGACAAGTGTAAGGTGAAGTATTTTGGAAGGACAAACCAGAGAACTGTGTACAGGATTAATGGTCAGTTACGTAAGAGTGCGGCTGAACATAGGGACGTTGGGGTGCAAATCCATACAGCCCTCAAGGTCGCTGCACAGGTTGATAGGGTAGTTAAGAAGGGCTATGGGATGCTAGGCTTCATTAAAAGCGAGATTCAGTGTCAGAGTAGATTGGTCATGTTGCATCTCTACAAATCATTGGTGAGACCACACTTAGAGAATTGTGTCTACTTCTGGTCACCTCATTTTAGGAAGGATGTGGAAGCTATGGAGAGGGTGCAGAGGAGATTTACCAGCATGCTGTCTGGTTTGGAGAGTAAGGATTATGATAACGGATTAAGGGAGCTAGGTCTTTACTCTATTTAGAGAATGAGGATGAGAGGAGACATGATAGAGGTGTACACGATATTAAGAGAAATAGATAGAGTGTATTACAAGCCCCTCTTCCCCAGGGCAGTACTGCTCAGTACAAGAGGACATGGCGTTACGTTAGGAGGAGGAAAGTTCAAGGGGGATATTAGCGGTAGGATTTTTTTTTACTCAGAGTGCAGTTGGTGCGTGAAATCCGATAGGGTCTTTTAAGAGACTTTTGGATAGGTACATGGATCTTAGAAAAGTATTTGGATCTGTGTAACCCAAGTTATTTCTAAGGTAGGATAGTTTCGGCACAAGCTCGACAGCCGTGTGCTGCAAGTTCTCTATGATTCTATGTGTCTAACAATATAAAATGAAATGAAATCTATTGGATCAAAATAAAGCGATTATTCTGAAATGCTCTTGTAAAAATACGACGAAAATACAAAGAAATGAAGGAGATTCTCAATTAAAATTGATGTTAGTGGAAATAAAGACGTGAATGACCCCATCCAAGAGTTCGGAGACCATCCTCTCTATCCATGATCTCCGATTTGTCGGTGGACACTAGGACTCCGATAGCTGAGCTAGAATATTTGTCCACGACGGTCCAAGTGAAATGAATGTCGAGGGGTTTGCAATGTGCAGAACAATTGGGAACCACGGTGTTCTGGATTTTTTTGAATCTGTACTAAGTGTAATGACAACAAACTGTGCAATGTGCCTGTGGATGCAACCGTTATTTTTCATTAATTTCAGTGAATGTTTTTTCCACACATTTCAAACTGAAATTTCTCTTCAATCTCGCTCCCATAGAGACTAGTGAACAACATGAGTCCATAAGTTCTGACATGAAATTCTAATTCCACACCTACCCTCCCCTACCCACGCCCGCAGAATCAGAACAAAGTGAGCAACACCAGGAAGACCGCCGTCAATCTGATACTCTTTCCAAGCTGGGTGGTGATCAAGACCAGGCCAGATCTCAGCCATGCGCTGGGCAACAGCCTGCTACCGAAAGTGACAGAGACGTCGCCAGTAAACCTGATGAAGTTCAACAACCCGCAACACCGAGACCGGAGATGCAACGCCCCAAAAAATACGGAGATAGAAATGGTAAGATGTTTTGTTACGAGCTGCTGCTGCAAAACAAATCCGTACATGGATTCATACGTCATGAATTTTTTTCACTGTCCTCTGCCGTGCTGAGAATAGCTTTCGTATCTCTGCAGAAATATTGATGAGCTCTTAATCAATATGTGTAATTTATCATTATGTTAATAATTATGTACCCAAAGAAACACACACAACATGTTGGAGAGACTCTGCGGGTCAGTTAACAGTTCTGAAAAAGAGTAGAGAGGGAACCGTGGCTGATAAAACATGTGAGGCAACACGTCAAGAGGAATACGGAGGCATATGTTAGATATAAGAAACAGGAAGTAGGGAGGCCGTGTGAGAAATACAGGGTAGCCAGGAAGGAGCTAAAGAAAGGACTTAGCAGAGCTCGAAGGGAGCATGAGAAGGCGTTTGCATTTAGGATTAAGGAGAACCCCAAGGCGTTCTATGCGTATGTGAAGAATTGGAGGATGACGAGAAAAGAGGTGGGACTGCTAAGGGATAACGAGGGAAACATGCTCCTGCAGCTGGAGGAGGTTGGTGACGTCCTAAACGAATTCTTTGCTTCAGTGAAAAGGACATTGATAAGGATGAGGTCGAAGTAGAGCGGGGCAGTGTGCTGGACAATGTGGAGATTAGGCAAGAAGAAGTGTTGGATCTTCTGAAATACATTAAGTTTGATAAATCCCCAGGGCTGGATGTGATGCACCCCAATTGTTCTGGGAATTGAGAGAGGAGATCGCTGGAGCATTAGCCATAATCTTTGAATCCTCCTTGGATGCGGGGGAAGTGCAGGAGGATTGGAGAATGACAAATGTACAAACGTTTGTAGTTCCCTTGTATGAAATAGGTAATAGGGAGAAACCTGGGGACTATAGACTGCTGAGTCTTACTTCAGTGGTATGCAAACTACTGGAAAGGATCATTAAGGATAGGGTCTATGAGCATTTGGAGACGTACAGTCTATTCATGGATCATCAACATGGTTTTGTGAAGGGAATTTAATGAGTCACGAGTCTGACTGAGTTTTTTTTTGAGGAGTTAACAAAAGAAGTTGATGAGGGTAGGGCAGTGGATGTGGTCTACATTGACTTCAGCAAAACATTTGTCAATGTCTCTCATGAGAGACTCATCCAGAAAGTCAGGAGGCATGGGTTAAGTGGAACCTTGGCTGTTTGGCTAAAAAAAACCTTAAAGGAATAAAGCAGAGGGTAGGTTTTGGAGGAAAGCATTCTGCCTGGAAGTCGGTGAATAGTGGAGTGCGGCAGGAATCTGTCCTGGGACCTCTGCTATTTGTGGTTTTTATAAAAGACCTGGATGTGGAGGTGGAGGGAAGGGGGAGTAGGTTTGTGGATCACACGAAGATTGTAGAAGTTGTGGATGGAGCTGTAGTTGGTCGAAGATTACAGGAGGATATAGACAGGCTGCAGAGTTGGGCAGAAAAATTGCGGATGGTGTTCAATCCGGACAAGTGTAAGGTGAAGTATTTTGGAAGGACAAACCAGAGAACTGAGTACAGGATTAATGGTCAGTTACGTAAGAGTGTGGCTGAACATAGGGACGTTGGGGTTCAAATCCATACAGCCCTCAAGGTCGCTGCACAGGTTGATAGGGTAGTTAAGAAGGGCTATGGGATGCTAGGCTTCATTCAAAGCGAGATTCAGTGTCAGAGTAGATTGGTCATGTTGCATCTCTACAAATCATTGGTGAGACCACACTTAGAGAATTGTGTCTACTTCTGGTCACCTCATTTTAGAAAGGATGTGGAAGCTATGGAGAGGGTGCAGAGGAGATTTACCAGAATGCTGCCTGGTTTAGAGAGTAAGGATTATGATAACGGATTAAGGGAGCTAGGTCTTTACTCTATTTAGAGAATGAGGATGAGAGGAGACATGATAGATGTGTACAAGATATTAAGAGAAATAGATAGAGTGTATTACAAGCGCCTCTTACCTAGGGCAGCACTGCTCAGTACAAGAGGACATGGCTTTACGTTAGGAGGAGGAAAGTTCAAGGGGGATATTAGCGGTAGGATTTTTTTTTACTCAGTCGGTAGTTGGTGCGTGAAATCCGATAGGGTCTTTTAAGAGACTTTTGGATAGGTACATGGATCTTAGAAAAGTATTTGGATCTGTGTAACCCAAGTTATTTCTAAGGTAGGATAGTTTCGGCACAACTCGTCGGCCGTGTGCTGCCAGCTCTCTATGATTCTATGTGTCTAACAATATAAAATGAAATGAAATCTATTGGATCAAAATAAAGTGATTATTCTGAAATGCTCTTGTGAAAATACGATGTAAATACAAATAAATGAAGGAGATTCTCAATTAAAATTGATGTTAGTGGAAATAAAGACGTGAATGACCCCATCCAAGAGTTCGGAGACCATCCTCGCTATCCATGATCTCCGAATTGTCGGTGGACACGAGGACTCGGATCGCTGAGCTAGATTATTTGGCCACGACGGTCCAAGTGAAATGAAAGTGTGGGGGTTCGCAATGTGCAGAACAATTGGGAACCACGGTGTTCTGGATTTTTTTGAATCTGTACAAAGTGTAATGACAACAAACTGTACAATGTGCCTGTGGATGTAACCGTTATGTTTCATTAATTTCAGTGAATGTTTTTTCCACACATTTCAAACTGAAATTTCTCTTCAATCTCGCTCCCATAGAGACTAGTGAACAACATGAGTCCATAAGTTCTGACATGAAATTCTAATTCCACACCTACCCTTCCCTAGACCCGCCCGCAGAATCAGAACAAAGTGAGCAACACCAGGAAGACCGCAGTCAATCTGATACTGTTTCCAAGCTGGATTGTGATCAAGACCAGGCCAGATCTCAGCCATGCGCTCGGCAACAGCCTGCTACCGAAAGTGACAGAGACGCCGCCAGTAAACCTGGTGAAGTTCAACAACCCGCAACACCGGGACCGGAGATGCAAAGCCCCGAAAAATACGGAGATAGAAATGGTAAGATGTTTTGTTACGAGCTGCTGCTGCAAAACAAATCCGTACTTGCATTCATACGTCAGCAATTTTGTTCACTGTCCTCTGCCGTGCTGAGAATAGCTTTCGTATCTCTGCAGAAATATTGATGAGCTCTTAATCAATATGTGTAATTTATCATTATGTTATTAATTATGTACCCAAAGAAACACACACAAAATGTTGGAGAGACTCTGCGGGTCAGTTATCAGTTCTGGAAAAGAGTTGAGAGGGAAACGTGGCTGATAAAACATGTGAGGCAACACGTCAAGAGGAATACGGAAGCATATGTTAGATATAAGAAACAGGAAGTAGGGAGGGCGTGTGAGAAATAGAGGGTAGCCAGGAAGGAGCTAAAGAAAGGACTTAGCAGAGCTCGAAGGGGGCATGAGAAGGCGTTTGCATTTAGGATTAAGGAGTACCCCAAGGCGTTCTATGCGTATGTGAAGAATTGGAGGATGACGAGAAAAGAGGTGGGACTGCTAAGGGATAACGAGGGAAACATGCGCCTGCAGCTGGAGGAGGTTGGTGACGTCCTAAACGAATTCGTTGCTTCAGTGAAAAGGACATTGATAAGGATGAGGTCGAAGTAGAGCGGGGCATTGTGCTGGACAATGTGGAGATTAGGCAAGAAGAAGTGCTGGATCTTCTGAAATACATCAAGTTTGATAAATCCCCAGGGCTGGATGTGATACACCCCAGGTTGTTGTGGGAATTGAGAGAGGAGATCGCAGGAGCATTAGCCATAATCTTTGAATCCTCCTTGGATGCGGGGGAAGTGCAGGAGGATTGGAGAACGACAAATGTACAAACGTTTATAGTTCCCTTGTATGAAATAGGTAATAGGGAGAAACCTGGGGACTATTGACTGCTGAGACTTACTTCAGTGGTATGGAAACTACTGGAAAAGATTAGTAAGGATAGGGTCTATGAGCATTTGGAGAAGTACAGTCTATTCATGGATCATCAACATGGTTTTGTGTAGGGAATTTCAAGTTTTTTTAGTTTTTTTTGAGGAGTTAAAAAAAGAAGTTGATGGGGGTAGGGCAGTGGATGTGGTCTGCATTTACTTTAGCAAAACATTTGTCAATGTCTCTCATGAGAGACTCATCCAGAAATTCATGAGGCATGGGTTAAGTGGAATCTTGGCTGTTTGGCTAAAAAAAACCTTAAAGGAATAAAGCAGAGTGTAGGTTTTGGAGGAAAACATTCTGCCTGGAACTGGGTGAATAGTGGAGTGCGGCAGGGATCTGTCCTGAGACCTCTGCTATTTGTGGCTTTTATAAATGACCTGGATGTGGAGGTGGAGGGAAGGGGGAGTAGGTTTGTGGATCACACGAAGATTGTAGAAGTTGTGGATGGAGCTGTAGTTGGTCGAAGATTACAGGAGGATATAGACAGGCTGCAGAGTTGGGCAGAAAAATTGCGGATGGTGTTCAATCCGGACAAGTGTAAGGTGAAGTATTTTGGAAGGACAAACCAGAGAACTGTGTACAGGATTAATGGTCAGTTACGTAAGAGTGCGGCTGAACATAGGGACGTTGGGGTGCAAATCCATACAGCCCTCAAGGTCGCTGCACAGGTTGATAGGGTAGTTAAGAAGGGCTATGGGATGCTAGGCTTCATTAAAAGCGAGATTCAGTGTCAGAGTAGATTGGTCATGTTGCATCTCTACAAATCATTGGTGAGACCACACTTAGAGAATTGTGTCTACTTCTGCTCAGCTCATTTTAGGAAGGATGTGGAAGCTATGGAGAGGGTGCAGAGGAGATTTACCAGGATGCTGTCTGGTTTGGAGAGTAAGGATTATGATAACGGATTAAGGGAGCTAGGTCTTTACTCTATTTAGAGAATGAGGATGAGAGGAGACATGATAGAGGTGTACACGATATTAAGAGAAATAGATAGAGTGTATTACAAGCGCCTCTTCCCCAGGGCAGTACTGCTCAGTACAAGAGGACATGGCGTTACGGTAGGAGGAAGAAAGTTCAAGGGGGATATTAGCGGTAGGATTTTTTTTTACTCAGAGTGCAGTTGGTGCGTGAAATCCGATAGGGTCTTTTAAGAGACTTTTGGATAGGTACATGGATCTTAGAAAAGTAATTGGATCTGTGTAACCCAAGTTATTTCTAAGGTAGGATAGTTTCGGCACAAGCTCGACAGCCGTGTGCTGCAAGTTCTCTATGATTCTATGTGTCTAACAATATAAAATGAAATGAAATCTATTGGATCAAAATAAAGCGATTATTCTGAAATGCTCTTGTAAAAATACGACGAAAATACAAAGAAATGAAGGAGATTCTCAATTAAAATTGATGTTAGTGGAAATAAAGACGTGAATGACCCCATCCAAGAGTTCGGAGACCATCCTCTCTATCCATGATCTCTGAATTGTCGGTGGACACTAGGACTCCGATAGCTGAGCTAGAATATTTGTCCACGACGGTCCAAGTGAAATGAAAGTCGAGGGGTTTGCAATGTGCAGAACAATTGGGAACCACGGTGTTCTGGATTTTTTTGAATCTGTACTAAGTGTAATGACAACAAACTGTACAATGTGCCTGTGGATGTAACCGTTATGTTTCATTAATTTCAGTGAATGTTTTTTCCACACATTTCAAACTGAAATTTCTCTTCAATCTCGCTCCCATAGAGACTAGTGAACAACATGAGTCAATACGTTCTGACATGAAATTCTAATTCCACACCTACCCTCCCCTAGACCCGCCCGCAGAATCAGAACAAAGTGAGCAACACCAGGAAGTCCGCAGTCAATCTGATTCTCTTTCCAAGCTGGATGGTGATCAAGACCAGGCCAGATCTCAGCCATGCGCTGGGCAACAGCCTGCTACCGAAAGTGACAGAGACGTCGCCAGTAAATCTGATGAAGTTCAACAACCCGCAACACCGGGACCGGAGATGCAACGCCCCAAAAAATACGGAGATAGAAATTGTAAGTTGTTTTGTTACGAGCTGCTGCTGCAAAACAAATCCGTACTTGCATTCATACGTCAGGAATTTTGTTCACTGTCCTCTGCCGTGCTGAGAATAGCTTTCGTATCTCTGCAGAAATATTGATGAGCTCTTAATCAATATGTGTAATTTATCATTATGTTAATAATTATGTACCCAAAGAAACACACACAAAATGTTGGAGAGACTCTGCGGGTCAGTTAACAGTTCTGGAAAAGAGTAGAGAGGGAACCGTGGCCGATAAAACATGTGAGGCAACACGTCAAGAGGAATACGGAAGCATATGTTAGATATAAGAAACAGGACGTAGGGAGGCCGTGTGAGAAATACAGGGTAGCCAGGAAGGAGCTAAAGAAAGGACTTAGCAGAGCTCGAAGGGAGCATGAGAAGGCGTTTGCATTTAGGATTAAGGAGTACCCCAAGGCGTTCTATGCGTATGTGAAGAATTGGAGGATGACGTGCAAAGAGGTGGGACTGCTAAGGGATAACGAGGGAAACATGCGCCTGCAGCTGGAGGAGGTTGGTGACGTCCTAAACGAATTCTTTGCTTCAGTGAAAAGGACATTGATAAGGATGAGGTCGAAGTAGAGCGGGGCAGTGTGCTGGACAATGTGGAGATTAGGCAAGAAGAAGTGCTGGATCTTCTGAAATACATCAAGTTTGATAAATCCCCAGGGCTGGATGTGATACACCCCAGGTTGTTGTGGGAATTGAGAGAGGAGATCGCAGGAGCATTAGCCATAATCTTTGAATCCTCCTTGGATGCGGGGGAAGTGCAGGAGGATTGGAGAACGACAAATGTACAAACGTTTGTAGTTCCCTTTTATGAAATAGGTAATAGGGAGAAACCTGGGGACTATAGACTGCTGAGTCTTACTTCAGTGGTATGCAAACTACTGGAAAGGATCATTAAGGATAGGGTCTATGAGCATTTGGAGACGTACAGTCTATTCATGGATCATCAACATGGTTTTGTGAAGGGAATTTAATGAGTCACGAGCCTGACTGAGTTTTTTTTGAGGAGTTAACAAAAGAAGTTGATGAGGGTAGGGCAGTGGATGTGGTCTACATTGACTTCAGCAAAACATTTGTCAATGTCTCTCATGAGAGACTCATCCAGAAAGTAATGAGGCATGGGTTAAGTGGAACCTTGGCTGTTTGGCTAAAAAAAAACCTTAAAGGAATAAAGCAGAGGGTAGGTTTTGGAGGAAAGCATTCTGCCTGGAAGTCGGTGAATAGTGGAGTGCGGCAGGGATCTGTCCTGGGACCTCTGCTATTTGTGGTTTTTATAAATGACCTGGATGTGGAGGTGGAGGGAAGGGGGAGTAGGTTTGTGGATCACACGAAGATTGTAGAAGTTGTGGATGGAGCTGTAGTTGGTCGAAGATTACAGGAGGATATAGACAGGCTGCAGAGTTGGGCAGAAAAATTGCGGATGGTGTTCAATCCGGACAAGTGTAAGGTGAAGTATTTTGGAAGGACAAACCAGAGAACTGTGTACAGGATTAATGGTCAGTTACGTAAGAGTGTGGCTGAACATAGGGACGTTGGGGTTCAAATCCATACAGCCCTCAAGGTCGCTGCACAGGTTGATAGGGTAGTTAAGAAGGGCTATGGGATGCTAGGCTTCATTAACAAGGAGATTCAGTGTAAGAGTAGAGAGGTCATGTTGCAGCTCTACAAATCTTTGGTGAGACCACACTTAGAGAATTGTGTTCACTTCTGGTCACCTCACTTTAGGAAGGATGTGGAAGCTATGGAGAGGGTGCAGAGGAGAGTTACCAGGATGTTGCCTGGACTGGAGAATAAGTCATATGAATCAAGGTTAGCAGAGCTGGGAATTTTCTCTTTGGAGCGTAGAAGAATGAGAGGGGACTTGATGGAGGACTGTAAGATTATGAGAGGTATAGGCAGTGTCAATAGTCAGTACCTATTTCCCCAGGCACCAATACCAAACACAAGAAGGCATATGCACAAAATTAAGGGAGTGACGTTTAACGGAGACATCAGGGATAATCTTTTGCACAGAGGGTTGTTAGTGCCTGGAATGACTTGCCAGGGATGGTTGTGGAGCCTGAAACATTAGGGGAATTTAAGAGCCTTTTGGATAGGCACATGAATGAAAGCAAAGTGTTGTGTTATGGGGTGGTGTGGGTTTAGTACTTTTTAATAGGGATTATATCGGTCAGAACAAAATGGAAGGCTGAAGGGCCTATACTGTTCTGTAGTGCTCTATGGTTTTATGACTCTATGGTTTATTGAGACATTGAGGGAGTGGTTGATTTCTTGACACCACTGTGTCAGGGTAATGACTTTTCTGTATGCTGCCTCATTATTATTAGAGATTAGGCCAATTCGTGTAGTGTTGACAGCAAATTTTATTAGCAGGTTGGAGCAGCGTGTGGTCACACAGTCATGGGTATACAGAGAGCAAAGGAGGGCTTATTTACAATTTCGGATGAGTAGCCGGCTCTGCTAACAGCTGTGTCACTCAGCGGTGCGAAGGCCAACTTTCATAAATACATTTGTGCAGGCTATGTTTTGGGGTTCAAACAATCAGGAGCATCGTGTGTTCCGATTTATCCCTAACATACAGTTCACATTCTATACCTTCACAGTATGGTCCGGGTCAATTTTCAACGGCCCATGAATCCCCATATAACCGGTATTTATTCGAAATTTGAACCACATCGATTCAGAATTTATCAATAGCCTATGTGACTTTAATAAATGGGTATTTAATACTTAATTAATGTATCAGAGAGCAGGGAGAGAGTTTCCCTCGTCTATGGAAGAAAATCATCTGCTATGATACAATATTGTGTCTTATTTCACCTATGTCAAAAAAACGTAACAGCAATAATGATTTAAGTATAGCATATTGAAACTGAAAATGGCGAAAATTTCTTGAACTGTGTTGTTTATTATATGACCATAAATAACCATTCCAACCTTCCATCCTCACAGCTATATCATAAAAGGTCCTCATAACTACTATCTAATTGTAACTATTAACCATTAATTCCACATTAACTAACTTTAAAAAAAGCCAAGAGAAAAGACATTTAATTGCTATTTTCAAACTAGTATTCGCATTGAATGCAGTGCTTGGAAACATTGCGTGTGTGCCCCTTGCATATGTGTTTCCCGCATTTGCAGCAAATTGTCCCTGTTTTACAGTCCTTTTTTGCAGAGAAGACGTTGTATCCCCTTTTCTTATGTTCCTTTGTGCTGGCTTCATATGGACCTGTTGTTGATCAGGGCCATGTTCAGATCGCTGTGCTGACCTTACCAGCGTTGTTGAGGCTGCTGCTGCTCGGGAAAATTGATGTCGGCTTTGCATAAAAGAGTTCACAAGAGCCTTTCCAAGCTCCTTCAGTTCCTGTTGCTTGCCCTCTAGGTGTGGTTCAGCTCACTCCATACGACAGAGGCATTGTATGTCAATATGTCAATGAAGTTATGGAATATGACAAGAGGCCAGTGGGCTGCTCTCCTCTTGAAGCTGTATGTGCCTGTTACTTTGTCAAGGTTGTCCATTCCTCCGTTGCTGGCACTGTACGTTGGCCTATTCCGCCTCCCAGTGCCTTCCATTGTTGTTTTCATCTTCAGGAGCACCGGATCAAGCTTAATAGATGTCAAGAAGTTGTCACAGGTCACATTGTGTACCCTCAGCCCTTCTGTCATCTCTAACACGAAGCGCGTGCCTTGTTTTCTCTCTGGGTCTCCCCAGGCTGAACTGCCAGTATACACCTGTACATTCTAAGCATAACTACAACTTCCGTCACAGGCTGCCCATAACTTATGTAACCATATAATCATATATCAATTACTGCACGGAAACAAGCCATCTTGGCCCTTCTAGTTCTTGTCGAACGCTTCACGTCACCTAGTCCCTCCGACCTGCACTCAGCCGGTAACCCACCATTACTTTCCTGCTCATATACGTATCCAATTTTTGAAATGACTATTATCTAACCTTGCTCTATCACTTCTATAGGAAGCTCGTTCCACACAGTTACCTCTGTCTGTGTAAAGAAGTTCCCCATCGTGTTACCTTTACCCCTTTCCTCCCTAACTGTCAACTCATGTCCTCTTGTTTGAATCTCCGCTACTCTCAATGGAAAAGCCTATCCATGTCAACCCTATCTACCCTCTTCATAATTTTAAATACCACTATCAATTCCCCCCTCAATCTTCAATGCTGCAAAGAATAAAGACCTAACTTGTTCAACCTTTCTCTGTAACTCAGGTGCTGAAAACCAGGTAACATTCTAGTAAATCTGCTCTCTGCTCTCTCTATTTTGTTGACAAATTTCCAATAAATCAGAGACAAGAACTGTACTCAATACTCCAAATTTTGCCTCACCAACTCATTGTGCAATGTTAACATTACATCCCAACTCCTATACTCAATGCTCTGATTTATAAAAGCCAGCATACCAAAAGTTTTCTTCACAACCATATCCACATTTTATTCCACCTTCAGGGAACTATGCACCATTTTTCATAGATCACTCTGTTCTACTGCATTCATCGATGCCCTACCATTTACCATATATGTCCTATTTTGATCATTCCTACCAAAATGTAGCATATTACACTTATGAGCATTAAACTCCATCTGCCATCTTTTCGACCACTCTTCTAACTGGCCTAAAGTTCTCTGCAAGGAAAATAATTTACTATCACACAATATCATGTCCTTTTTCAACTAAGACAAGAAAACATAACAGCAAT
The DNA here is from genome assembly GCF_048418815.1 of Hemitrygon akajei. Classification (NCBI taxonomy): domain Eukaryota; kingdom Metazoa; phylum Chordata; class Chondrichthyes; order Myliobatiformes; family Dasyatidae; genus Hemitrygon; species Hemitrygon akajei. The sequence continues at coordinate 4,115,942 of NW_027331941.1, forward strand.
AATTATTTAAATATACTATGCTGAAACTGAAAATGTCAAAAACTTTCTGGAACTGTGTGGTTTATTATATAACCATAAATAACCAATCCAACCTTCAAACACCGTACTCACAGGTATATCATAAAAAATCCCAATAACTACTATCTAATTGTAACTATTAAACATTAATTCCACATTAACTAACGTTTAACCAAAAAAAACAAGAGAAAAGACATGCAATTGCTATTTTCAAACTAGTCTTTGCATCGAATGCAGTGCTAGGAAACCTTGCGTGTGTGCCCCTTGTATATGTGTTTCCCGCATTTGAAGCAAATTGTCCCTGCTTTACAGTCCTTTTTTGCAGAGCAGACGTTGCATCTCCTTTTCTTATGTTCCTTTGTGCTGGCTTAATTTGGACCTGTTGTTGATCAGGGCCATGTTCTGATCGCTGTGCTGACCGTACCAGCGCTTTTGAGGCTGCTGCTGGGAGAAAGTGATGTCGGCTTTGCATAAAAGCTTCCAAAGAGCCTTTCGAAGCTCCACCAAAAAGAACCTACTCCAGTTCCTCTTGCTTGCCCTCTAGGTCCGGTTCAGCTCATTCCATGCGACAAAGACATTGTAGGTCAATATGTCAATGAAGTTATGAAATATGACGGGAGGCCAGCGCGCTGTTCTCCACTTGAAGCTGTATGTGCCTGTTACTTTGTCAAGGTTGTCCATTCCTGCTTTGTTGGTATTGTACTTTGGCTCATTCCGCCTCACAGTGCCTACCATTGTTCTTTTCATCTTCAGGAGCACCAGGCCAAGCTCATTAGATGTGAAGAAGTTGTCACAGGTCACGTTGTGAACTCTCGGCACTTCTGTCATCTCTAACACGAAGCGCGTGCCTTATTTTCTCTCCGGGGCTCCCCCCGCTGTCTTCATTGTATATTGCCGAATATTCCAAGCATAACTGGAACGTACATCGCAGGCTGCCCATAACTTATATAACCATATAACAATTAGAGCAGGGACACAGGCCATCCTGAACCTTCTAGTTCTTGCAGAACGCTTACTCTCACCTAGTACCACCGACTTGCACCCAGCCCATAACCCTCCATTCGTTTCCTTCCCATATACCTATCCATTTTTAAAATGACAATATCCAACCTGCATATAAAGGCCAGCATACCAAAAGCTTTCTTCACCACCCTATCCACATGAGATTCCACCTTCTATGCACCATTATTCCTAGATCACTCTGTTCTACTGCATTCTTCAATGCCCTACCATTTACCATGTATTTCCTATTTTGAATAGTCCTAACAAAATGTTTCACCTCACACTTATTAGCATTAAACTCCATCTACCATCTTTCAGCCCACTCTTCTAACTGGCCTAAATCTCTGTGCAATCTTTCAAAACCTACTTTATTATCAACAACGCCATCTATCTTAGTATCATCTGCATACTTACTAATCCAATTTACCACCCCATCATGCAGATTATTAATGTATATGACAAACAACACTGGACTCAGTACAGATCCCTGAGGCACAATGTTAGTCACCGGCCTGCAACCTTAAAAACAGTTATCCACCACCAGTCTCTGGCATCTCCCATCCAGCCACTGTTGAATCCATTTTACTACTTCAATATTAATACTTAACGATTGAAACTTCCTAACTAACTTTCCATGTCGAACCTTGTCAAAGGCCTTACTGAAGTCCATATAGACAACATCCACTGCTTTACCTCGTCTGCCTGCCTAGTAAACTCTTCGAAAAATTCAATAAGATTATTCAAGCATGTCCTTCCATGCACAAATACATGTTGACTGTTCCTAACCAGAACGTGTCTATCCAGATAATTATATTACCATCTCTAAGAATATTTTACATTAATTTACCCACCATTGACGTCAAACTTACAGGCTGATAATTGCTAGGTTTACTCTTAGATTCCTTTTTAAACAATGGAACCACATGAGCAATGAACCAATTCTCCTGCACCATCCCCGTTTCCAATGAAATTTGAAATACTTCGGTCAGAGCCCCTGCGATTTCTACACTAATTTCCATCAACGTCCTCGGAATATCCTGTCTGGACCCAGAGACTTATCCACTTTTATATTCATTAAAAACGCCGGTACTTCCTCTTCTTTAATCATCATAATTTCCATAACTACCCTACTTGTTCCCCTTATCTTACACAATTCAATATCCTTCTCCTTAGTGAATACAGAAGAAAAGAAACTTTGCAAAATCTCCCCCATCTCTTTTGGCTCCACACATAGCTGGCCGCTCTGATTCTCTAAGAGATCAATTTTATCCCCCACTGTCCTTTTGCTGTTAATATAACTGTGGAAATCCTTCGGATTGATTTTCACGTTACTTTCCAAAGCAGCCTCATATCTTCTTTTCATTTTCCTAACTTCATTCTTAAGATTACATTTACATTTTTTATATTCCTCGAGCACCTCATTTATTGCATGCTGCCTATATTTATTGCAGATCTCTCTCTTTTACCGCACCAAGTTTCCAATATCCCTTGAAAACCCTGGCTCTCTCAAATTTTTAACCTTTCCTTTCAACCTACCAGAAGCATAAAGATCCTGCACCCTCAAAATTTCACCTTTAAATGTTCTCCACTTCTCTATTACAACCTTCCCATAAAGCAAATTGTCCCAATCCACTCCTTCGAAACCCTTTCGCATCTCCTCAAAGTTAGTCTTTCTTGAAGAAAAATCTCAACCTGGGTCCAGACTTATCCTTCTGCATAACTATATTGAAACTAATGGCATTGTTCACTGGATCACTGGACCCAAAGTGCTCCCCAACATATACCACCGTCACCTGACCTATCTCATTCCCTGACAGGAGATCCGACACTGCTCCTTCGCTAGTGAGTACCTCTATGTATTGATTCAAAAAACTGTCCTGCACACATTTTCCAAAGTCCAATCAACCCAGCCCTTTTAAGAATTGACTTCCCTGTCCACGTGTCTAAAATTAAATCTCCCACAATCACAGCCTTGTGCTTACTACAGAATCATTCCATATATGTTCTTGGCTTGCTACGCATATACTGGAGGAAAGGACAGCGACATGCAGAAACACAAAAAGGGGAAAATCCGTTTATATCACAACCAATAAGATGTGTATATTGAAGCAGTGATTATCTAGTCTAACCATAAAAGGACAGGCATTTATTACCTCTGAATGGAACAAGTCTTTCATCCAATGTGACCTCAGCACCAGTGTTTTACAAGAGAGGCAGCTGTTCCACCCACTTGTTCCCAGACAGCATTGATTGCTGTCAGTTTTTCAGTGACACGCAGCACAGGTCTTGACTCCCGGTTGTCAAATCTGAGCACCGCCGATGTGGTACAAAACATTTCCAGGGATATGGTGGAACGAAAAATTGGTCTTGCCTTCTCTGCATTACAAAGAATAGAAGCGACAGTCCAAGTGAAACGATGACAACATGTGCAGTGTGGGGGTTTAGTAATATGCGGGTAAATTGGCAACCACGCTGTACTGGAATTTTTTGTATCTGCTCTAAATGTAATGACAACAAACTGTGCAATGTACCGGTAGAAGTAGCAGTGATGTTTAAGTAATTTCAGTGGTTTCATTTTCACAAATTTAAAACTGATTATTCCCTTCAATCCTGAAGCCACAGATACTGGAGTCCAGCATTAGTCCATAACATCGCAACTGAAATTCTAATTTCCCACAGAGTTTAAAGAACACATTGGCTCAAAGCCATAGAGACAAGTGAACAACATGAGTCCATAAGATCGGCTATGAAGTTCTAATTCCACCCCCACCACCAGCCCGCCGAGTTTAAAGAATGCACTGGCTCACCTCAAGAAAATACCCGGGAAGAATCAGAAGAAAATGAGCAACACCAGGAAGACCGCAGTCAATCTGATACTGTTTCCAAGCTGGATGGTGATCAAGACCAGAGCAGATCTCCGCCTTGCGCTGGGCAACAGCCTGCTACCGAAAGTGAAGGAGCCGTCGCCAGTAAATCTGATGAAGATCAACCATCCGCAACACCGGGACCGGAGATGCAAAGCCCCGAAAAATACGTAGATAGAAATGGTAAGTTGTTTTGTTACAATCTGCTGCTGCCGCTGCAGAACAATCCGTACTTGGAATAATACGTCGGAAATTTTGTACACTGTCCTCTGCCGAGCTGAAAATAGCTTTCGTATCTCTGCAGAAATATTGATGAGCTCTTAATCAATATGTGTAATTTCTTATTATGTTAATAATTATGCTCTGAAAGAAACACACAAAAAATGTTGGAGGTGCTCTGCGGGTCAGGTAACAGTTCTGGAAAAGAGAAGAGAGGGAACCCCGGCTGATTAAACATGTGAGGCAACTCGTCAAGAGGAATACGGAAGCATATGTTAGATATAAGAAGCAGGAAGTTGGCAAGTCTTATGAGAAATATAGAGCAGCCAAGAAGGAGCTAAAGAAAGGACTGAGGAGACTCGAAGGGGCAATGAGAAGGCCTTGGCATGTAGGATTAAGGAGAAAACCAAGGCGTCCTATGCGTATGTGAAGAATGGGAGGATGACGAGAAAAAAGGTGGGACTGCTAAAGGATAAAGAGGGCAAGACTGGCCTGGAGGCGGAGGAGATTGGTGAGGTCCTAAATGAATACTTTGCTTCAGTGAAAAGGACATTGATCAGGATGAGGTCGAAATAGAGCGGGCCAGTGTGCTGGAGAATGTGGAGATTAGGCAAGAAGAAGAGCTGGATCTTCTTAAATACATTAAGTTTGATAAATCCACAGAGCCGGATGTGATACACCCCAGGTTGTTGTGGGAATTGAGAGAAGAGATCGCAGGAGCATTAGCCATGATCTTTGAATCCCCTTTGGCTGCAAGGGAAGTGCCGGATGATTGGAGAATGGTAAATGTAGTTCCCTTGTATAAAAAAGGTAACAGGGAGAAACCTGGGAACTATAGACCGGTGAGTCTTACGTCAGTGGTATGCAAACTACTGGAAAGGTTTATTAAGGATAGGGTCTATGAGCATTTGGAGAAGGACAGTATATTCATGGATCGTCAACATGGCTTTGTGAAGGGAAGATCATTCCTCACGAGCCTGATTGAGTTTTTGAAGAGGTAACAAAATAAATTGATGAGGGTAGGGCAGTGGATGTCGTCTTCATGGACTTTAGCAAAGCATTTGATCATGGCTCTGATGAGAGACGTATCCAGAAAGTCATGTGGCATGGGATAAGTGGAACATTGGACTGTTTAGATTTAGATTTTAAAAAGTGCCCCAGGGATCTGTCCTGAGACCTCTGCTATTTGTGTTTTTTATAAATGACCTGAATTTAGAGGTGGAAGGATGGGTGAGTAAGTGTGCGGTTGGCACGAAGATTGGAGCAGTTGTGGATGGAGCTGTAGTTGGTCGAAGGTTTCAAGAGGACATAGACAGGCTGCAGAGTTGTGCAGAAAAATGGCAGATGGAGTTCAATCTGGACAAGTGTTAAGTGATGCATTTTGGAAGGACAAACCAGAAGACTGAGTATAGGATTAATGGTCAGTTACTTAAGAGTGTGGCTGAACAAAGGGACGTTGGGGTTCAAATCCATACAGCCCTCAAGGTCGCTGCACAGGTTGATAGGGTAGTTAAGAAGGGCTATGGGATGCTAGGCTTCATTAAAAGGGAGATTCAGTGCAGGAGTAGAGCGGTCATGTTTCAACTCTACGAATATATTGTCAATCCGCACTTAGAGAAATCTGTTAAGTTCTGGTCACATCATTATAGAAAGTATGTGGAAGCCATTGATAGGGCGCAGAGGAGATTTACCAGGATGTTGCCTGGACTGGAGTACAAGTCATATGAAGCAAGGTTAGCAGATCTGGGAATTTTCTCTTTGGACCGGCGAAGAAGAATGAGAGGGTCCTGGCTAGAGGACTACAAGATTATGAGAGGCATAAAAAGTGTGGATAGCCAGGACCTGTTTCCCTGTGCACAAATAGCTAACACAACAGCGCATATACACAAAATTAAGGGAGTGACGTTTAACGGAGACATCAGGGGTCAGCTTTTTACACAGAGGGTTGTGAGTGCCTGGAATGAGTTGCCAGGGATGGTGTTGGAGTCTAAAATATTAGCGGGATTTAAGAGCCTCTTGGACGGGCAGATGGATGAAAGCAAAATAGAGTGTTATGGGGTGGTGTGGGTTTAGTACTTTTTTTTTTAGGGATTATATGGGTCAGCACCAAATGGAAGGCTGAAGGGCCTGTACTGTTCTGTAGTGTTCAATAGTTCTACGACTCTATGGTTTTATGAGACATTGAGAGAGTGGTTGATTTCTTGACACCACTGTGTCAGGGTAATGCCTTTTCTGTATGCTGCCTCATTATTATTTGAGATTAGGCCAATAGTGTTGACAGCAAATTTTATTAGCAGGTTGGAGCAGCGTGCGGTCACACAGTCATGGGTATACAGAGAGCAAAGGAGGGCTCATTTACAAATTCGGATGAGTAGCCAGCTCTGCTAACAGCTGTGTCACTCAGCGGTGCGAAGGCCAACTTTCATAAATACATATGTGCAGGCTATGTTTTGGGGTTCAAACAATCAGGAGCATCGTGTGTTCCGATTTATCCCTAACATACAGTTCACATTCTATACCTTCACAGTATGGTCCGGGTCAATTTGCAACGGCCCATGAATCCCCATATAACCGGTATTTATTCGAAATTTGAACCACATCGATTCAGAATTTATCAATAGCCTATGTGACTTTAATAAATGGGTATTTAATCCTTAATTAATATTTCAGAGAGCAGAGAGAGAGTTTCCCTCGTCTATGGAAGAAAATCATCTGCTATGACACAATATTATGTCTTATTTCACCTATGACAAAAAAACGTAACAGCAATAATGATTTAAATATAGCATATTGAAACTGAAAATGGCGAAAATTTCTGGAAATGTGTGGTTTATTATATGACCATAAATAACCATTTCAATCTTCAAACACCATCCTCACAGCTATATCATAAAAAGGTCCTCATAACTACTATCGAATTGTAACTATTAAACATTAATTCCACATTAACTAACTTTAAAAAAAAAAACAAGAGAAAAGACATGTAATTGCTATTTTCAAACTAGTATTCGCATTGAATGCAGTGCTTGGAAACATTGCGTGTGTGCCCCTTGCATATGTGTTTCCCGCATTTGCAGCAAATTGTCCCTGTTTTACAGTCCTTTTTTGCAGAGAAGACGTTGTATCCCCTTTTCTTATGTCCCTGTGTGTTGGCTTCATATGGACCTGTTGTTGATTAGGGCCACGTTCAGATCGCCGTGCTGACCTTACCAGCGCTTTTGAGGCTGTTGCTTGGGGAAAGTGATGTCGGCTTTGCATAAAAGCGTTCACGAGAGCCTTTCGAAGCTCCACCAAAAAGAACCTACTCCAGTTCCTCTTGCTTGCCCTCTAGGTGCGGTTCAGCTCACTCCATACGACAAAGACATTGTAGGTCAATATGTCAATGACGTTATGGAATATGACGGGAGGCCAGCGGGCTGTTCTCCTCTTGAAGCTGTATGTGCCTGTTACTTTGTCAGGGTTCTCCATTCCTGCGTTATTGGTATTGTACTTTGGCTTATTCCACCTCACAGTGCCTACCATTGTTCTTTTCATCTTCAGGAGCACCAGACCAAGCTCATTAGATGTGAAGAAGTTGTCACAGGTCACGTAGTGTACTCTCAGCACTTCTGTCATCTCTAACAGGAAGCGCGTACCTTATTTCCTCTCTGGGGCTCCTCCAGCTGGCTTCTCTATATATAGCTGAATATTCCAAGCATAATTGGAACGTACATCGCAGGCTGCCCATAACTTATATAACCATATAACAATTAGAGCAGGGACACAGGCCATCTTGACCCTTCTAGTTCTTGCCGAACGCTTACTCTCACCTAGTCCCATCGACCTGCACCCAACCCATAACACTCCATTCCTTTCCATCCCATATACCTATCCATTTTTTAAATGACAATATCGAACCTGCAGATAAAGACCAGCATGCAAAAAGCTTTCTTCACCACCCTATCCACATGAGATTCCACCTTCTATGCACCATTATTCCTAGATCACTCTGTTCTACTGCATTCTTCAATGCCCTACCATTTACTATGAATGTCCTATTTTGAATAGTCCTACCAAAATGTTGCACCTCACAATTATTAGCATTAAACCCCATCTACCATCTTTCAGCCCACTCTTCTAACTGGCTTAAATCTCTGTGCAGGATTTCAACACTTACTTTATTATCAACGACGTCACCTATGTTGAATGTGAACTTTGTTTGAACTCAAAACATAGTCTACACATATGTATTTATGAAAGTTGGCCCTCGCACCGCTGAGTCATGCAGCTGTTAGTAGAGCCGGTTACTGAACCGAACTTGTAAATGAGCTCTCCTTTGCCCTCTGTATACCCATGACTGTGTGACCAATCTGCTAATAAAATTTGCTGTCATCACTACACGAATTGGCCTAATCTCAAATAATAACGAGACAGCATACAGAGAAGTAATAACCCTGACACAGTGGTGTCAAGAAATCAACCACTTCCTCAATGCCTCAAAAAGCAAAGGAGGCTGGTTGGGGACTGCAGGAGGAATGGAGATTGGGTTATCCCTATTAACATTAATGGATCTCGGAATGAGCTGGTGAACAGTTTTAAATCCCTCTTGCACATCGCTGAGGATCCTGCTTGCTCTGTCCATACTGGCTGCGTGGTTAAAAAGGCACAACAACAGCTCTTTCACTGGCTGCATCACTGCCTGGTATGGGAACTGTACCTAAGCAAACGCAGGACTCTGCAGAGAATGGTGCGTTCAGCCTAGCGCATCTGTAGATGTGAACATCCCATTATGCAGTACAGTCACAAATATAGTTGAGTAAAAAGGTCCCGAAGGATCATTGAGGACGTGAGTCACTCCACAAACAAGCTATTCCAGCAGTTACGATCCGGGAAATGGTACCGCAGCATGAAAGCCAGGACCAACAGGCTCCGGAATAGCGCCTTCCACCAGTCTTCAGGTGATTAATTCATGCTGACAAAACTGTATTTCTATTTTACTTTGACTATACTGTTGTATATATAATTTATTAAAAACTACGATAAGTTGCACATTGCACATTTAGACGGAGAGGTAACGTAAAGTTTTTTACTCCTCATCGATAAGAAAGATGTAAGTAATTAAAATTCAATGCAATTCAATTTAATTGGAAGGTTACATGATACGAGCAGTCTAACCAGGGAGAACTTTACAATCTATGAAGAAGTGCGTTGTACTGTTGATTTGAAATGCACTCACGGAATCTTCGTTCTCTAACGAACTTGCAATAAAACATTGTAAGATATGAATCGCTGTACTAACTGGGGGTCTCGGTCCGAAAGGTTGACTCTCTACTCTTTTCCAGAACTGTTACCTGACCCGCAGAGTCCCCCCAAAATTTTGTGAGTGTTTCTTTGGGCACAAAATTATTAACATAATGATAAATTACACGTATTGATTAAGAGATCATCAATATTTCTGCAGAGATACGAAAGCTACTCTCAGCTCGGCAGAGGACAGTGTACAAATTTTCCGACGTATTATTCCAAGTACGGATTTGTTTTGCAGCACTAGCAGATTGTAACAAAACATCTTACCATTTCCATCTACGTATTTATCGGGGCTTTGCATCTCCTGTCCCGGTGTTGCGGATGGTTGAACTTCATCAGATTTACTTTCGACGGCTCTGTGACTTTCGGAGGCAGGCTATTGCCCAACACATGGCGGAGATCTGTCCTGGTCTTGATCACCATCCAGCTTGGAAACAGTATCAAATTGACTGCGGTATTCCTGGTGTTGCTCATTTTCTTCAGATTCTTCACGGGTATTTTCTTGAGATGAGCCAGTGCATTTTCATAGAACATAGAATATTACAGCATAATACAGGCCCTTCGGCCGACAATGATGTGCCGACCCTCAAACCGTACCTCCCATATAACCCCCACCTTAAATTCCTCCATATACTTGTCTAGAATTCTCTTAAACGACACTAGTAAATCTGCCTCCAGCACTGATCCAGGCAGTGCATTCCACACACCAACCACTCTCTGAGTGAAAAACCTTCCTTTAATATCCCCTTTGAACTTCACTCCCCTTCCCTTAAAGTCATGTCTTCTTGTACTGAGCAGTGGTGCCCTGGGGAAGAGGTGCTGATTGTCCACTCTGTCTATTCCTCTTAATATCTTGTACAATTCTATCATGCCTCCTCTCATTCTCCTTCTCTCCAAAGTGAAAATCTCTAGCTCCCTTTATCTCTGATCATGATCCATACTCTCTAAACCAGGCAGCAACCTGGTAAATCTCCTCTGTACCCTTTGCAATGCTTCCACATCCTTCCTATACTGAGGCGACCAGAGTTCTTTAAAATCTGACGGCGGCGGGGGGGGGGGGGGGGGCGGGGGGGGTGGTGTTTAGGTGTGGAATTAGAATTTCATGTCAGATCTTATGGACTCATGTTGTTCACTAGTCTCAATGGCTGTGAGCCAACGTGTTCATTAAAATCTGGGGGAAATTAGAATTTCAGTTGCGATCTTATGGACAAATGCTGGACACCAGTGTCTGTGGCTGCAGGATTGAAGAGAATATTCAGTTTGAAAGCTGTGAAAAATATGTCACTGAAATTACTTAAAACATTGCTGTTACATCCACCGGTACATTGCACAGTTTGTTGTGATTACACTTAGAGCAGATACAAAAAGTTCCAGTACAGCGTCGTTGCCAATTTACCTGCATATTGCAAACCCCACACTGCACATGCCGTCCTCATTTCACTTGGACAGTCGCTTGTCGTCTTTGTAATGCTGAGAAGGCAAGACCAATTTTTCGCTCCACCATATCCCTGGAAATGTTTTGTAACACATCGGCGGTGCTCAGATTTGACAACCGTGAGTCAAACCCAGTGCTGCGTGTCACTGAAAAACTGACAGCAATCAGGGATGTCTGGAACAAGAGAAATTAACAGCTGCCTCTCTTGTACAACCCTGGTGCTGAGGTCACATTGGATGAAAGACTTGTTCCATTCAGAGGTAATAATGCCTGCCCTTTTATGGTTAGACTAGATAATCGCTGCTTCAATATACACATCATAATGGTGTGATATAAAATGATTTTCCCCTTTTTGGTGTTTCTGCATGTCGCTGTCCTTTCCTCCAGTATTTGCGTAGCAGGCCAAGAACATATATGGAATGATTCTGTAGTACACACAAGGCTGTGATTGTGGGAGATTTAATTTTCCACACAAGGACAAGGAAGCAAATTCTGTAAAAGGGCTGGGTTGATTGGACTTTGTAAAATGTGTGCAGGACAGTTTTTTGCAGTAGTACATAGAGGTACCCACTAGAGAAGGGGACGCGTCGGATCTCCTGTCAGGGAATGAGATTGGTCAGGTGACAGTGGTATATGTTGGGGAGCACTTTGGATCCAATGATCACAATGCCATTAGTTTCAGTATAATTATGCAGAAGGATAAGTGTGGACACAGATTGAGATTTTTGATTCAAGAAAGGCTAACTTTGAGGAGAAGCGAAAGGATTTAGAAGGAGTGGATTGGGACAATTTGCTTTATGGGAAGGAAGTAATAGAGAAGTGGAGATCATTTAAAGGTGAAATGTTGAGGGTGCAGAATCTTTGTTTCTGGTAGGTTGAAAGGAAAGATTAAAAGTTTGAGAGAGCCAGGGTTTTCAAGGGATATTGGAAACTTGGTTCGGAAAAAGAGAGAGATCTACAATAAATACAGGCAGCATGCAATAAATGAGGTGCTCGAGGAATATAACAAATGTAAATGTAATCTTAAGAGAGAAGTTAGAAAAATGAAAAGAAGATATGAGGCTGCTTTGGAAAGTAAGGTGAAAATCAATCCAAAGGGTTTCTACAGTTATATTAACAGCAAAAGGACAGTGAGGGATAAATTGATCTCTTAGAGAATCAGAGTGGCCAGCTATGTGTGGAGCCAAAAGAGATGGAGAGATTTTGCAAAGTTTCTTTTCTTCTGTATTCACTAAGGAGAAGGAGATTGAATTGTGTAAGGTAAGGGGAATAAGTAGGGTAGTTATGGAAATTATGATGATTAAAGAAGAGGAAGTACTGGCGTTTTTAATGAATATAAAAGTGGATTAGTCTCCCGGTCCAGACAGGATATTCCTAGAACGTTGCTGGAAATTAGTGTAGAAATAGCGGGGAGGTCTGATAGAAATATGTCAAATCTCATCAGAAACGGGGATAGTGCCGGATCATTGGTGTATTGCGCATGTGGTTCCATTGTTTAAAAAGGGATCTAAGAGTAAACCTAGCAACTATCCGCCTGCAAGTTTGACGTCAGTGGTCGGTAAATTAATGTCAATTTTGAAGGGCCCATGAATCCCCACATAACCAGTATTTATTCGAAATATGAACCACATCGAATCTGAATTTATCAATAGCCTATGTGACTTTAATAAATGGGTTTTTAATCCTTAATTAATGTTTCACAGAGCAGGGAGAGTATACTTTTAAGGTTTGACAAAACTCGTCTATGGAGGAAAAACACATACCATCACACAATATCATTTCCTATTTTACCTAAGACATGAAAACATAATAGCCATAATTATTTAAATGTATTTTATTGATACTGAAAAAAAGGCAAGAACATTCTGGAGCTGTGGGGTTTATTATATAACCATTTATAACCATTACAACCATCAAACACTGTCCTCAGTTGTATATCATAACACATCCTCAAAAGTACTATCTAATTGTAACTGTTAACTATTAATTCAACATTAACTGATGTTTAACCAACAGGCAAAACCAAACAACCAAAAAAAAATATGTATGTAATTGCTATTTTCAAAGTAGTATTCGTATTGAATGCAGTGGTAGAAAAACTTGCGTGTGTGGCACTTGCATATGTGTTTCCAACATTTGTGCAAGTTGTCCCGGTTTCGCAGTCCTTTTTTGCAGAACAGAAGTTGGATCTCCTTCTCATATGTCCCCTTGTGTTGGCTGCATGTGGGACCTTCAGTTGATCAGGGCCAGGTTCAGTTCACTGCGCTGCCCTTATCAGTGCTGCTGAGGCTGCTGCTCGGTGAAAGTGATGTCGGCTTTGCAAAAAAGAGTTCTCAAGAGCCTTTCGAAGCTCCTCCAGAAAGAACATCCACCAGTTCCTCTTGCTTTCCCTCCAAGAAAGGTTCAGCTCACTCCAAATGACAAAGACAGTGTTGGCATATAACATCTAAGCATATAAGAATTACAGCACTGAAACAGTCCATCTCTGCCCTTCTAGTTCGTGCCTAACACCTGTTCTCACCTAATCCCACCGACCTGCACTCAGTCCATAACACTCCATTCCTTTCCGGTCCATATACTTATCCATTTTTTGAAAAATGACAATATAGAACCTGCCTCTACCATCTACTGGATGCTCGTTCCACACAGCTACCATTCTCTGAGTAAAGACCTTACCCATCGTGTTACCCCTAATCTTTTGCCCCTTAACTCTCAACTCATGTCCTGTTGTTTGAATCTCTCCTGCTCTCAATTGAAAAAAGCCTCTCCACGTCAACTCTATCTATCCCCCTCATAATTTCAAATACCTCTATCAAACCCCCCTCTACCTTCTACGCTCTGAAGAATAAAGATCTAACTTGCTCAACCTTTCTCTGTAAATTAGGTACTGAAACCCAGGTAACATTCTAGTAAATCTTCTCTGCACTCTCTCCATTTTGTTGACACCTTTCCTATAATTAGGTGACCAAAACTGTAGACGATCATCCAAATTTGGCCTTAACAATTCCTTGTACAATTTTAACATTACATCCCAACTCCTGTACTCAATGCTGTGATTTATAAAGGCCAGCACACCAAAAGCTTTCTCCACCACCCTGTCCCCATGATATTCCACCTTCAAGGAGCTATGCACCATTGCTCCAAGATCACTCTGTCCTACTGCATTCCTCAATGCCCTACGATTTATGCCAATGAAGTTATGGAATATGACGAGAGGCCAGCGGGCTGCTCTCTTGCTGTGCCTGTTACTTCGACAAGGTTGTTTATTCCTTCTCTGCTGGCATTGTACTCAGTCTTATTCCGTCTCACAATACCTACCATTGTGGCCTTCTTCTTCAGGAGAGCCTGAGCAAGCCCATGAGATGTGAAGAAGTTGTTACAGGTCACGTTGTGTCCTTTTAGCCGTTCTGTCATCTCTAACACGAAGCACGTGTCTTGTTTTCTCTCCGGGTGTCCCCCAGCTGGCTTCCCAGTATATACCTGTATATTCCAAGCATAAATGGAAGGTGCATCAAAGACTGCCCATAACTTCATTCCATATATTTTCTTTGATTGGTAGGCATGTACTGGCGGAAAGGACAGCGACCTGCCAAAATACAAAAAGGGGGAAATAATTTGATATCACAAAAAATAGTTTATGTATATTGAAGCAGTGATTAACTGGTTTAACCATAAAATGGCAAGCATTTATTACCGCTGAATGGAACAAATCTTTGATCCACTGTGATCTCAGGACCAGGGTTGTACATGAGAGGCGGCCATTCCACCCATTTGTCCCAGACATCCCTGTTTGCTGCCAATTTTTCTGTGACATGCCGCGCAGGTCTTGACTCACGGTTGTCAAATCTGAGCACCACCGATGTGGTACAGAAAATTTCCGGGTATATGGTGGCAGGAAAACTTGGTCTTATCTTTTCTGCATTAGAAAGGCTAGAAGCAACCTTACCTCGTGACCTATATACACCAGCCAGTATTAGAAGCCTAGTGTAGGCATGTAGATCAGTCACATCCATGGTCTTCCAGTTGTGACCATACCGTTTTATGCCCTCCATGTTTGTCATTTCAATTACATTTTTATTTCAATGGCTGGAGGGAGGAAGAGCTGGAAAGTTGATGAAATGTCGGATGTATGGGAAGTAGCCTGTCTTGTAGGTCCTAGAGTCATTCGATTGACACCTTCCGGTGCCATTCTGCCTACAACCTGATATGGTTGTGAGGATTGTTATTCATTGGACATAAATGTCTCCCTTGCTGCCTGCTCTTCTCTTTCAGAGTCATTTTCATCTGAGGTGCTATAATCAGAGTTATCCTCCGTGTTGTCCTCCTGCTTTGAAACTTCCACCTCCAAATCACTGTCTGTTTGCTCATCTTGGAAGACCTGATTAATGACCTCTTGGACATTAAGTTTTGCTGCCATAACCTCAGTCACTGCAATGGCAGCTCAGCTCAGCTTGTGTTTGCCGATAGAAATCTCGCAACAGTGAGACCCTATGACATTTTCGATTGATACGGGTCAAATTTGACCAGGAATGTATAAACGTTTGCAGCACCTGTGCAAAAGTATAACATTTTTAAATATTTTTATTTTTGCGCATTTTGAGTCACTGTAGGAAAAGTCATCAAATTTCAGCTAAATGACATTTAGGGTGTTTTTACTGCTGTCAAATGACAAAACGGGTCATATTTGACCCGAACAGTATGTATGGGTTAAGAAATCTCGATTGTAGTGAATGCTCTGTAAATAATGTCCATACGCAATAACAGGCGGGCAAGAAATAATAGATAGTACCATGCATAAAATTATAAAGTATGTAACTTTATTAATTTCAGCTTTATCATGAGTTATTAAGTGAAAGAAACGAGTAATATAAAGGCATTATTACAGTTAAATCGATCTAAATTCACAAATGACTGTTGGAGTTCATCTCTTCCGAAAGCTGTGCAGAATCGTAACTCACGGTGCTGAATTTTCATCACCGATAACTTCCCATCCTGGGCTCCTTCGTCTCGCAAAGCACCGCTTGCACTCATATCTCCACTAAAATATATAAAAAAAAAACAGACTCTAATCCCTCTTAAAACTCTTCCCAGAGCCCTCGAGAACGTTCTCTCACATCTCACAATCATGACTGACTAACTCACATGTGTCTTTAACTTAGCGGAAACCAAAATTTACTTTCCAACACGACCGTTACAGACAGCTGCTAATATAATCTAGCTCACTGTACAGTAGTAGAAATCTTAATCAGGGCGTCACAAGAAGTCGCAAAAATTAAAGTTGAGCTGGAACTACTCAGCTGCCATATAAATGTTAGCCAAATGAGCTGATGTTCTTACATTTTTTTTAATGTAAAGGACATCTGTGGCATTCGATGAAATCGTCTGAACAATTTCTCAAAATATTGTATTTATAAATACAAACTGAAAAGAATTACAATGCATCACAAAATAAAACGATTATACTGAAATGCAGTTGTAAAAATATATATTAAAATACAAATAAATGAAGGACATTCTGAATTTCAATTGCTGTTTGTGGAAATGAAGATGTACTTGCCCCCATCCGTGATTACTGAAACTATTCGGTCTATACATGGCCTCTGATAGGTCGGTGAACGCTGGGATTCGGACCGCAGAGCTAAAATATTTGAGAACCACGCTCAAAGTGAAATGAAAACAAAGTGTGCAGTGTGGTAAGGTGTTTTGTTACAATCTGCTGCTGAAAAAAATAATCCATAATAGGAATAGTACGTGGGAAAACCTGTTAACTGTCCTCTGCCGACCCGAGAATATCCTTCGTAGTTCTGCATATATATTGATAAGCTCTTAATCAATATGTGTAATTTATGATTATGTTAAAAAAATACCCGAAGAAAAACAGACAAGATTCTGAAGGGACTTGGTAGGTCAGGTAGCATTTATGGAAAAGTGTAAACAGTCAACGTTTCGGGCCGAGACCACACATCTAGTACACCAATCCATACCGTACAATGTTTTTACCTCTGTGTTTACACTCGGGAAGCGAACAGAGAGTCGACAGAATTGAGGCAATACGTAATCAGCTTCATGATTCCTAAACAGCATACGTAGGAGGAGGTGTTCGCTATTTTGAAGCAAGTTATGGAGGATAAATCACAAAGTCTACCAGATTGTTTCCGCTGAATCTGCGGGAGTGAAGTGCACAGAGTGCCAGAGCCCTAGCAGACACGTCGAGTATCACAGGACTGACGGATAGCCAATGCCTTTCCGCTGTTTAGGATATGGTCTAAAATGATCCTGGAAATTATAGGACAGTGAACCTGACATCTGAAGCGGAAAGTTTATTGGGAGATGTTCTGATGGACCGGATGTATGAATATTTGTGAAGACATGGGCGGATTAAGGAAGACAGCATGGCTTCATGCGTGGAATGTCGTGACCAACAATCTCAGAGACCTTTTCGAGGAAATTACCAGAAAAGTTGACGATGGCAAAACGTGGACTTTAACAGGGCTTTTGACAAGCTCCTGCATGGGGGATTGGTGAAGAATCTTCAGTCGCTGGACATTCAAAGTGAAGTCGGGAACTGGATTAAACACTGGTTTTGTATGAGAAAGCAGAGTCTGGTATTAGGTGGTTGCCTTTCTGACTGGATTCCTCTGAGTAGTGGTGTGTTGCAGGGAAATCGTGCTGAGTCGTTTGTTTGTCAGTTTAAAGATTCCAAAGCAAATTTACAGGGATCTTGCAGAGACTGGAGTACCATTTAATAATTTTATAAATTTATCAGAAAAATTAAGCAGTCACTTGCTGGCTGGAAGTTGTTTGTATTTAACAGTGTAATGGACAATGCACCGAAATATTTCGTGATGATACGTCTCGGCACACAATGTCGGCTGTTCATTTCCTTCAAGAGATGCTGCCTGAATTGCTGAGATTCTCCTACAGTTTCTGCTTTGGCGGATGGGTTCAGGGGGAAGGTATCACATTTGTGGATTATTGAAAAGTCTTCTGGGGAACATGTGATCTGTAGAAAAGTGACAGCATGCATATGAACTATGTTACGTACCCCATAACAGGTTAAAAAGAACCAGCAGAAATGGACACACCTGGAGTCTGAGTCTTCCGTTATAAACTCTATTTTATATGGTTCCCAAGCTTCCCCACCTCAGGTGATTAGGTGAAACAATGTTACGGTGGTATGCTAAGTAACCAGCTCAGTTCTGGAATTTGATTTGAGTAGAGTTGGAGAGAGAGAGATTGGAAGTTGGCTTGTCTTCCGATGCCGAGGCCGATCCTCCATGTTGTCCTCCTGCTCCCGAAATTTACTGTCACCAGCTTGTGACCATAGAAAAGGGGACCGTTTCCACGGTTGCGCTATCAACCCAAGCGAGGGTTAAACACACCGATCGCTCCCCACCGGTCATCCCTTTGTCCACACTGTGAGTAAAACCCCACCCTTGTCGTGAGCACACAAAGCTCACCAGTGTCCTCCTTGTCTCTGGCGTCGTGTGTCTCCTGTGTGTCTGATTACAAAGTCAACCTACCTTGCATATATCTCAGTGGTGCGGAATACCAGCTGTTCATCATATAGCACCGCATTTCAGTTTCCAGGGAAAATCAAAAACGTTCCCTCTTCTTTCCTGCTGAAACAGCAAATAAGCTGTTCGCTCCCTCTATCTCTCGTTTAAAGGAACTGTCCACTTTAGAACAATCCGTCAAATCTCATCAAAGCTAACCATTGAAGAATAACCTTACGTGCAGGTTTCTAGTGCTATTGGAGATGTTCTAAACAAGTCCGGCAAGGGGGTCGGATCTCGCATGTTAATTCAGATTATGGACCAGCTGGTGTTGAAGTTAATAAAATATGCAGAGTTATTGGGTGGAGGTATAGGCATTCGATTGGACATAAATGTAGTCAGTCGAATGGGTTAAAATATGTTACTTTTTAGGCGTATTAAGTATAACATAGCGCATGGATTGGAAGATGGAACACGAGGGTAATTACAAAGGGCGGCTGTGGTAATGGCATGCTTGGCTACTTGACGTTTAGTGATCGATGTGTTACGTACTCGTGACACGTGACAGTGTCACTGGGGTTGAAGCTATACTGGACTTGAGGTAATGGTCTTGTGATGGTGGAGTGATGTCATTTTCCCGCCAGTAGAGATCATGTGACAGGTTTTTTTACAGGGTATAAAAGGAGGACCCCTCCCTGTGAGGAGGGGCAGTTCGTGGCTGGATTTGCCATGTTGACTTCATGCCACTGCGTGATTTAATGTGATGACGCAGTTTAGTTGAAAGATGAAGTTTTATCTAATGCCTAAAGTTTAAAAGGTCATTGCCAGCAGTTTTTTTACAATACTGTTAGTTGAGAATCAGTGGAGAGTGATGATCTGAGTTCGGGAGTTAAAGATCGAGGAGAATCGATTTCGTCGGTGAAACGGGTTCGACCTTGTTTGATCCTTATTCGGAAGGAATTCGTTGACTGTTTTCGTGTTAATCTCTGCGGAATAGCAGAAAAGATTGAGGACAGTGCGGTAAAGGAAAGGTCAGTGCCTTTAAGCCGTTTCGTTTCGTAAAATTCTTCGTGGGAAGAGTTCGACTTCGGGGACTGAAAGAAAACGACGTGAAAGAGAATTTAAATCATCTTAAAAAGTCTCTCCTTTTAAATGAACTGTGAGCATTTTGAAATTTTGGCAATACTATAAAGAACTGTTCTTGCAACATCGCTTTAAGGACTGTAAGCTTCAATGCTTTAAGAACTGTTCAAGCTGCCGCACAGCAGCTGATTTCCGGTTACGTTAGTGATTTGTTTACTTTTGGGGGGTTTGTTTTCAGAGTTTAATAAACGTGTTATTTGTTATAAAAACCCTTGCCGAACTCATATATTTATTGTTGACTGAATCCGTAACAGATGTGTTTCACAAGGAATAGGAGTGAGGCCACTGAGGGTAAACAGGCGTAGCTAAATATATTTGATCTGCAGAAATAGAGGACACCGTGGAGGTGGGGTCAATTGAGTCAGTGTGCATGGGAGTCAGGAAACCGTTGTGAAATTCTGTCTGGAAAATCCTCTGACTCCTTAACAGAAACTTAGACAGTGAGGATTAGAAACAAAAGCTGATATCGGAGAGATACAAACCATGATTAGTTAATTATTTATTTATTTTGTTCTGACCTCAAGCTAATAAATTCTAAGGTACAGGTACAGTCAAGCAAGCTCATCCCGCAATTGCTAGGAAGTTTCTGACAATTCCATTGGTGTTTCGTACTGCGCCTTTCTGAAGATTTAAACAGAAATTTATATGTAGAACTAACCGTGTAATACTATTGTGCAGTGTATTTCTGATAATATCAGATGTATATATTACTCTAGGTGCAATGCATACTCTATTCATGTTCCAAACCTTTTCAATTCCTTTTTATTTTCAATTGAGCAAGCATGCTTCTGGTGTTATCACATTGATTTCTATAGTTTATGTGCCTTGGAATTCATATATTTACTAAGTAAGTTGTGCTTGCGTGTTTATCCTCTATTATTATGTCCGGAGTGATATGATGAATTGCACTAGCCTAATCTGTTCAATCTTTCCTGATAATTCTTGTAGTTCAGTTTCCGCAACATCCTTGTAAGTTTTCTCCGGAATCTTCAAACATATTTACATCTTTTTCTGTAAAAATTTCAACACTTTTAAATGGGACTCTATAGAGTTAAAGGGTGGTAGAGAAGACAGCAGGTTACTCAGCCCATCAAGTCCATGCCTTGACGTTAAAAATGCCTACTCCCATCAAGGCACCACATTCTTACCACCATTGCACCTATCCAATCTTCTTTTAAAAGCTGAAATTGCGCTCGTATTGCGCTCGAATTGTTCTGGCAACCAAGCTTATAGAATACAGGATCAAGCAAAAGGATACAATACAACCAATAGGTGAATAAGGTTAACATAAATGGTGGGCGAGTATGATGAAGATAGCCTGAGAATTCCCTTACATTTAGACCAACCACGAAAACGATAAGGGCCGAATATTTGGGAAAACAGTTAAATCCCAAAGGGCTAGTTATGTTACTATTCTGCAGGACACCGCGAACCAGGAACATGCATTCTCTAGAGAATATCCAAGAAAAGTATAGAGGGTTTCACGAGAACCGTTTCGTTAATTTCGGGATAGGCTTCACATGGAGACTTGAATAGAATGATATGGAGACACAACCATGAGCGGTAGGAGAGATTTTATTCGAGTAACAAGGAAATTCTGCTTAACGTTGCGGAATCAAAAATCAGGCAGACCTCTTGAAAGTTATCAGGCAGACATGAAGAAGCTGAGGAAAGGACATAATGCAGCTAGAAGAGGGCATGCGAAGTTCTTAGCAAGTACAATTAAGGAACACTCCAAAGTGTCCATCGTGTAATTCAAGAGCAGTGAATGAAACACAAAATATTTATGCTCTCGGGGCTGAGGAGGTGACATGTGTCTGAAAGGAGACGACGTAGTGAATGTCCGGAGTGAATACTTTGCTTCAGTATAAACCAATTACAAACTTTACCGATTGTGAGGAAAGTGATACATGACGCGGTGTTGGTCGTATTCTGGTGTTGTGTGCAGTATTATGTCATGAGTTACAAAACCGATATACAGAAGATTCAGAGCTGGCAGGGAGAAGATCAGATGGAGTCCAATCCGGAATTTGTTAAGAGTCGAAATGTTTAAGATTGACATTGAAGGCGTTAGGACAAGACTAATGAGAGTGCTACAATTTTTTTTGAGAATCAGGGGCATATTAGGTTTCGACGTCAATTGATCCTTCGAAGTTGACACTGAAGTTGATAGGATTGTTTGGAAGGTGTATCTGGGTTTCATTAGTCGGGTAATTATGTTCATAAGCCTCAAGATAATATGGAACTGTTGGGTTAAATAAAAAGAAACAGATCACTCATCGAATACGTTGTTCAGTTCTGGTCGCTTTCGTTAGCGAAAGGATGTGGATGTTTTGAGAGGATCCTGCATGGATTTCAGAATATCAAATACGATGAAAGGTTGGAGGAGCTAGTTTTCTCATCTCTCTCTTGAGGGAAGGATTTGGAACAATACTAGAGCTGCATTTCACTCATGAAATGCATAGTTGAAATTGACACCCAGTAGAAGTTTTCGGACGGCAATTGCCGATAACAGAGGACTCTACTTCAGGAGAAATCAGATGAGGTCTTAACCAAATGGATATTCCACTGGTACATCAGCCTTTATAAGCTTGTCTATTACCCACTTTTACTGAAAGCAAAAACGTGATACTCGCAGAAGAGCATGATGTCACTTAAGCTGTTGGAATATATTGCACGCTACAGTGCAGCAGGATTCTGCGCTAACTGAGAAATCTTAATGGTCAATCTGTCATTGTACAGGTATTCTGGCAGATAGCGACATAAGAGCTCTAAGAGCATGACCAGAGCCGATACCATATTCAAATACTCATGTGTAATCGGATAGGCGACTCGATGAAGACCTAAGTGAAAGAGTTATAGGAGTTGTGTGAACTCGTGGATCTGACAATAAGGTGCAAGATCATGAAGTAAATTGTGAGCCAAGAGTCCATCTCATCATACGAGCTAGTCATGCAATAGTCTTATAATTGTGAAGTAAAGGCTATGCTAAGACCTGTGGTACGTGATTTCAAGCTTTTGTATCTTCTGCCCAAGGGAAGAGGGTAGAAGAGAGAATTGTCCAGGGTTGATGAGATCTTTGATTATGCTGGTTGCTTTACTGAGGTAGCGACAAGTATTTACAGAATCCATGGAAGGGAAGCTAGCTTCTATGATGTAAACTGTGCACCACTGTGCCACATCAAGATTGGCACAGTGTTCGGGGTAGCCGTATAGGGATGTTTCCTCAGTGGTGGCCTCATATGTACTGGAAAAATCTATGCATTCTGTGTCGGGATAGTTCCCTAGCATCGAGATACATTATCTACAAGTGCATGCTTGCTTCCGCGAAGCAGCCTGCACGGGCATATCTGATCGCGGGTAATTCAAATTACCCGATTAATGGTAATCAGAGCTAGTGTGATTTCGGCACATCACAAACTTCATGGGACATGACAAAACCTGCCTCCACTGTAGCTGGTCGAATCAATGTTCGGGATCAAAGAGTTTATTGGAAGGAAAACGAAAATGATGAATGTTGCCACAAGAGAGTCAGAACAATCAAGGAGCTAATTTATTATCTACAAGTGGAAGTAACGGGAGGTTTGGACTTGATATGGAGTGACCCAATTATGTTAGAATCCTGGGTGATATCATATCAGATGATCTTTTCTGGGACCAGCACACAAGGCCCACTGCAAACAAGGCACTACATCACGTCAACTTTCTCAGAGGATTGTGTAATTTCGGTATGCAGTCAAAAACGTTGACAATCTTCTATAGATGAAGAGTTACGAGAATCCTTACTGGGGACAGCACGGCCTGGCCAGAGCAAATCAATTCGCAGGAATGGACAAGCCTACTAAAAGGGCTGAAGACATACCCTTCTAAAGACACGGAAAGGCCTTCAATACATCATTAAGGGACTCCACAATTCGAGAAGGAAGCACAAGAGCATCAGTATCAGAGCACTTTGTCCTGGAACAGTTATTATCCGTAAACCAGTAGGCTCCGGAACCAGCCTGAACAACCTCAACTTTGAACTGATTCCACAGCTGAGGGAGGCACTATCAATGACTTTACAACTCATATTGTCAGCATTTTAATTGCATATTTAGTGATATCGTTGCCATTATTAAACCATATTTGTACAGTTCGTCATATTTTGCCCATAATTAGTATGTTAGTCTTTGTGCATATTTTTTAATGATCATATTGTATTTCTCAAGGCAATATATAGTGGCATACCTACTTTGATACAACACTTTTTTACAAATTTGAAATTCATATATCTAACCTTTATGAATAATGGAAAGAGTTTTAATACTCATTGCAACGCTAAAGGGATTTAGAAGATAAAATCAGTGAAAACCGCGAATTTCTCCAATTAGCAAACGAGAAAACAGCGAACGATTTACACCTTACAACCAAGATAAATTAGAAACATTGAAACACAGAAAACCTGCAGCAAAATACAGGGCTTTCGGCCCAAAACATTGTGCCGGACATGTCCCTACCTTAGAAATTACTAGGCTTACCCATAGCTCTCTATTTTTGTTGAATTTCCATGTACCTATACAAAAGCCTCTTAAAAGACGCTATCGCATCTGCCTCCACCACCGTTGCCAGCAGCCCATTCCACGCACTCCCACCTCTCTGCGTAAAAATAAATACCTGTGACATCTCCTCTGTACCAATTTCCCAGCAGCTAAAAACTGTGTCCCCTTGTGGCAACCATTTCAGCACTGGCAAAAAGCCTCTGACTACATGATCAATGCCTTTCATCATCTTGTACACTTCCATCAGGTCACGTCTCATTTTCTGTCGCTCCAAAGAAAAAAGGCAGAGTTCACTCAACCTATTCTCATAAGGCATCGTCCCCAATCCTGGCAACATTCTTGTAAATCTCCTCTGCGGCCTTTACAACATCCTTGTAAATCTTTCTATGGTTTTCACATCCTTCCTGTAGTGCGGCAACCGGAACAGAGCACAGTAATCCAAGTGGGGTGTGACTATGGTTCTATATAGCTGGAACATTATCTCTCGGCTCCTAAATTCAATTCTACGTTTAATGAAGGCCTATCGAGAGTATGCCTTCGTAACCAGAGAGTAAACCTGCGCAGCTGCTTTAAGCATACTGTGGACTCGGACCACAAGATCCCTCTGATTGTACACACTGCCAAGGGTCTTACCATTAATACTATATTCTGCCATCATACTTGACCTTGCAAAATGAAACACATCACACTTATCTGGGTTGAACTCCATCTGCCACTTCTCAGCCCAATTTTGCATCCTATCAATGTCACGTTGTAACCTCTGAAAGCCCTCCACACTATCTACAACACCTCAAACCAAGCTTCCCTCCATAACTGAAAGTAGACAATAAGTAATCTCCTGAAATTAGTCGCAATGCAAACAAAGAAACCTATTAAAGCTGGAACGAATGTAATGATTCGGACAACCATACTGATTGAGACCATTGAAAACCTTGGTCCCGGGCAGCAAGATTTTACCAGTGAATGTGAGTAAGCCATATCTAAGATCGCGGATGTAAACTAAATTAGACCTTAACAGAACCTTCGATAACATGCATCGAAGAGCTTTTTCACGGTCTTGGCAACGGAGAGAGTGCTGTTGACATTTTGATGGAATAAACACTGTGCCAGGAATTATAAATGGAAAGCTGGGTTTTCTAAGTCATGAAAAGTTGTAATTAACGAAAACATTGTTCCAGGTCTATTAAAGCGTATTTAAAAACAATATGAACAGCCGCGGGCATATAACGTACCTTGAGAAGATGTATCTTCCCACTCCACGTTTGACGTTGCATATATATTCATGCACGCGCACACACGAGTTGGCGAGAGTGCCACGATGTATGCGTTGGTAATATTTGTGCATATTCTGCCCAGTATACCTCTGCACAGAGTGAAGTGGTGAGGGTGTCAGGAGATTTCTGTCATTGGACAAGACCGATGCATAGATGTGACTTCATGTTAACGTGTGCATATTCAGAGATTGTAATTAATTCTAATGAGATTCGGAGTGTTGTCTCATATATGTTATAGATTGGGACTAGTGCATGTGCTTGATGGGTATTTGTCTCTGAGAGTTTCATTTCCACACTGTGTTCCATTAAACTTAGATCATGACCATACACCTGGCGTATTAGATCGGCCACAGTTGCTGGTATATGTGTCGCCTGCGTTGGTGCAGACAAAACGTTCAATGGTATGGATCGTTAGTGTGCCAAGGCTGGGAAGGGAACTTTATCAATTGGGTACCGACTTCCGCTGTAGAGACTACATGATTAAAGCTAGATCCATAACTACAGGATTGAAACCATTGTTGTTATAATTGCTAGATTAATTGAGAAACGACCTCCCTGATCCTACTATTTTGCACGTGGTCGCTGTGAAGAGAACGCTGTCTCATTTCATCAGCTCCTACCTGCTCTCCAATGGGTCCGATCTTCAGTGATGTACAACGATCCAGACGCCTGCGGTTCCCTAATTTCTACGATGCCGTCGTCTTTTGACCAAACAAGTTCGCAGATGTAGACGGCCACCTGTCCTCAATTTCCCCATAAAGTTCCTCCACTGGATTGCTCCTCTGGACACTGATGGTCTGTCGACACACGTGGTCCCACATCGCGATTAACTTTGTGACTGATTTGCGATCATTCCATGGGGGCATGACAGTAATGAACAGATACTCTAAGTTAGTTACTTCATTGTTATCCCCTCTCTTTGTAGACCATAAAACCACAGGACATAGGAATCTACTTCGCTATTCCATCATGCCTGATGCTGGATCCCACTCATACCAACACACCTGTCTTCTCTCCATATCCTTTGATGTCCTGAACGATCAGGAAGCTATCAACTTCAATCTGAAATATTCGCGCGGAAATGTCCTGCACGGCAGCCTGTGGCAGAGCATTCCACAGATTAATTACCACCGGCTACAGAGTAAACTTCTCTTTATCTTTGTTCTGAAAGATTTTCCCTCAATTTTTTGGTTGTACTCTCTATTTAGAAACAGAGAAACATAGAATAACTACAGCACAACACAAGCACTTCGGCTCACAAAGCTGTGCCGAACATATTCCTAACTTAGAACTACCAAGACCAAGGTAAATTTAATTGTACGCGGTGCACTGTCCGTTATTTCGCTGTGCTTATTTGGCCCATTTCTATTTTTCGAAGCTGCATGTACCCATCCAGGGGTCTCTTAAAAGACCCTATCTTTTCCGCCTCCAGAACCGTCACCGACAGCCCATTCCTTTCACTCACCACTCCCTGTGTGAAAAACTTACCCCTGTCATCTCCTCTGTTCCAAATTCGAAACAATTTAAAACTATGCCCTCTGGTGCTAGCCATTTCACACCTGGGAAGAAACGTCTTACTATCCACATGATAAATGTCTCTCATTATCATGTACACCTCCATCAGGTCACCTCTCATCCTCCATCCCTTCAAGGAGAAAAGACCGAGTTCAGTCAACCTAAACTCATAAGGCACGCTCCCCAATCCATACATCATAATTGTAATTCTCCTTCGCATATTTTCTATAGTTTCCAGCTCATTCCTGGCTGTTAAACTCAGTCCCAGGATTGATGAAGGCCAATGAAGAGATTCAACCTGCGTAGCAGCTTTGAGTTTTATTAGGCTTTAGCATTATCCTCTTAATTTTATATTCTATTCCCCTTGAAATACATTTCAATGTTGCACTTTCCATCTTCATCACAGACTCATATAGCTAAAATTTCATCATGGTTTCCCTCTGGATACCTTGTCGGATCGTGACCCATAATTTGTCTCTCTCGCTTCTGCCAAACCCGCGTCTCCCTCCTCCGCACCTCTGCACTGTGGCAATCAGCCACAGGATATTTATCAGTCAAACAGAGCTAGCCATCAAGTGGAACAGATTCAACGATGTTTTGCTGCCTCGAAACCTCCACTAGGAAGAAATATCTGCTCAAGACCTCTTCTGTCAAGAAGAATTTTTTTTCACAGGGCTTCATGACTCACAACCTCCGCTCTTTACCACGCAGAATCTAAGAGTGTAGGTCCAGTCCATAAGGACTCAGGATTTCCGCTGCCGCAAAGCTAATAATATAGCACCAATATACTACCTCGGTGGAAACTGCATCTTCTGCCGCCAGACGACCCGGCGGCACAGCCCAGCCAGAATACCCCAGCCCGTGGTCGCGTTACAATTTCCGACCGAGATCTGCCTCTGTGCAACGATTTCTTCATGTGCTAGTTCCTGTTCATCGGTCCCTTCAAGATCAACTTGAAGCTCCGCACGGATAGGGCAACATCCTGAATTTAACCAGCTGCATTCCAGAAAGGAGCGGTTATTTATTGAACTCGATGCGAAGCAAGCGGATGATAACATGAGTAAAGACGAAGAGATATTCTTTGCCAAGAACAGAAATGGCAGTGCTGAGAGCAAAGTATTTATTCATTTATTTGTTTCTTTGTTCATTGAATAATTAATTATTGTATTTATCTAGCTATATATTTATTCATCCATCCAGCTATCTATATCTCTATATATCTATTTTTTACTCTGTTTAATTGAAATGTCTACAGAGAATAATAAGTAGAATATTGTGCTATCTACGCATTGCGACACTGGCAACTGCGTAACGGCAATTGCTGATGTAAAATAAGATTTTAACAATCTCATGGAATATTCTACGTTTCATCAAACTTTGCAAGGAATTTACGTTGTCACTTCCGTATCCTCCTTCATTCGTGTGCACCGGAAAACGCAAAATCGCTGGAGAGCACTACGAGCAATTTGAACAGATATTATTACGCTAACACTGAACCACAAGCTGACCAATTTCCTCCTTGGTTATACACCCCACAACCAAACAATCGCCAGCTATGCCATTCCTTGTTCATCTCTTGTGTCCACGCATGGATCTCCTCGGACCTAATTTCTGAAGTAGGACGCGGGACAACAGCTGAAGCAAATTGAAGGCTTCTGAGGTAAGGAGGTTCGATTTTCACTCCTGTACAAACAGTGTTGCCGTGGGACTACAGAGGTGATCAGAAGTGGTTACAAAGAAGGATTAACGACAGAACCGGATAAATCTCCTGCACTGCCGTTATTGTTTACAGTATCATCTGGAGACGACTGATCTATCAGTTCCTGACAGCAGAGTGAAATGATATTGACGAAAGCTGGTTGTCGCAATCCGAACACTTTCTGAAGTCTGCGTGGCAGCTCCTACATCCACCGAAGTTATAACGTAATGTGCGCTGTATATTGCGACTAGTATGAGGACTGGCTTTAAGATTTCCTCTGTAAACTAGTTGGATTGTGCTCAAAGGAGGAGGCATAAAGCGTTAGGAGTAGTCTGATACACAAGTCTGGAAATTGGACTGCAGGGAAATATGAAGTTCATCAGTAAAGCAGTGAGTAATCATGTAGATGTTCTAATCCTTTGAAAAACATTGGATTTACACGGCCATGCAATGTTTGACAGCGAACTGGAAAACTTCTGCAACGAATTTCAGAATTTTCGATTGTTGTTATTGCTTCTCGAAGGGTCCAGATAGTTGGTTTAAATATTGCATATTTTATGTTGAAATAAACCCAACTAATTGTTTTTTTTTCTTCGTTCCATGTTCAAGATGTTGAGCAGCTGCACAAGTGTCATCTCCGAGATCAGAGTAGGCATTGGAAAGGCGCAGAGAATGAAGGAAGCTTGTTGATTGGGACACGTAACTTTGTTGATTTCTACACTGACTTATGCATTATTACTACGCCAACGGAGCGGTTTTTTATTGAACACGATGTGATGCAGGAAGAAAATAACAAGCCAGACATTCAAGTTGAGTTCCATCAATTGTTCAGAAATCGCAACTCCTCAACAAACAATACGACCGTCACTGTGGTATGCGGGGCTGCAGGAACTGGGAAAAGCACCATGATACAGAAAATAATCCACGACTGGTCCACGGGAAGTATGTGCAAACAATTTAAGTTTGTTTTGCATTTCCCGCTTCGGCGACTAAATGAAATCAAAGAAAAAACGAATTTAAATAATTTGATCCTTGATGCTTATCCTCACTTCAAAAATAATCTCCAACATCTCTGGAAGGAAACTAATAGTATATTGTTTATACTTGACGATTTCGATCAACTTGAGGGATTCAGTAATTATCAAGATGGAACGAGGAAAGAAAACCTACAGCAAAAGTGCTTGGAACCGCAATCTCTTTGCTTCGTGTCCGATATTGTGCATTCCCTCTTGCAGGGAGACTTGCTCAGGGGATGCTCAGTGCTGATCACAACCCGGCCGTGGAACCTCGAGACTCTGCACGAGGTGTCGATAGATTCAACATTCCAAATTATCGGGTTCACCGCTGATCAAGTAAAAAGTTATTTTAGTGTTTATTTTCGAGATGGGTTACAAGCG
The DNA here is from genome assembly GCF_048418815.1 of Hemitrygon akajei. Lineage (NCBI taxonomy): Eukaryota > Metazoa > Chordata > Chondrichthyes > Myliobatiformes > Dasyatidae > Hemitrygon > Hemitrygon akajei. Next base: position 4,145,828 of record NW_027331941.1, read on the forward strand.
GAAAATGTAATAAAATTGATTAAGCACAGTGACATATTGCGCAGCATGTGCCGTAACCCCTTATTCTGTTCGGCCCTCTGCTCTTCATTGAAGTCACAACAAATACAGGGAGAGAAGAAAACTTTTGTCATATACAACTCTCGGGCATTCCTCTACTTCTTTGCAATCCTTCTGGAGAGGTGCGGCTATAATGTGAAATCCTCTCGAAATAGCTTCTGTAAACTGGGCCAGTTAGCCTTTACTGGAATTGGTAGTAAAAAAAATTCGTTTGAATCGGAAAATTTAAGTGATCTGAATTTCTATCTTCCCAATTTTGCATCGACATTCATGATTCAAGTTCAGGCCAACGATGAGACTGCTTCTGTCTATAAATTTACGCAATCATTTATTCAAGACTTTGTTGCTGCAGTTAATAAACGACTATATACCCCAGAAATTAAATTGCAAAGAACATTGGACGAGACGTTCACGTCCACTGACGGCAGATGGAACATATTTTCACGTTTTCTTGTCGGCCTTTGTTCAGGGCAATCAAGTGATCTTCTGGAGGGGCTATTGGGCAAAGATATTTCTGATGTATCACTCCGCATCTCCAATTGGTTATCAGAAACGATCAAAAGGCGCATCGAGAATTTGGAGGGAAAGTACACCCAGAACACTTTCTTAAACATTCTACATTGTTTGTCTGAATTTGGAGACCTGCAACTAACGAAGAATGCCTTGACAGTTATACCAGCAATAAAGTTTAATCGATGCGTTCTCAGACCTTCCGATTGCACCGTGATATCCAACACATTGAACTGCTCTGAAACAATAACAGAAATAGATCTCAGTTCATGCCGTTTACAACTGGAAGGAATCCAACTACTTGAACCCGTTATCCACAAATGTGAAATTCTCAGGTAATTCTCTGAACTCGGTAAGATTATCTATCTATTTATTTAGTTATTATCTATTTGCTTGTTTATTTGTTTGTTTTCATTTATTTATTGGTGCAGCGTGGAGCAGGTACTTCCGCTCCGAAGAGCCAAATTGCCCAGAAAACCACATATTTAACAATAGCCTAGGCAAACGAGAATTTACAATAACTAATTCCTGCTGTTAGGTCCGTCTTTGGAGTGTGGGTTGAAGCTGGTGCACATGTTATCAAAAGCTCCTTACTGATGTCGCCGGATTAAAACTGATGCCACGATCTTTAATGAAATAACATTCAGAAATAAATATAATCTTGCTGGCAGAAATAATATCTATTAAATCAATGGTATCCTTCGCTGATTCAATTCAGTTAATCTCGCAGGCTGTCCTATTTTCATATTGGTGTACAAGCAATATTCGCAAATAGAAGTGCTGTTAAGTGTATTTATACATTGGGGAGACCCGCCGCAGACTGGGAGACCGTTTCGCCGAACACCGGCGCTCGGTCCTGCAGCAGTGGCTGTATCTCCCTGTGGCCACACACTTCAATTCCACAGACCACTCCCACTCCGACATGTCTGTCCATTGCCTCATCTACCGTCAAGATGAGGCCACACGCGGGTCGATTGAGCAATACCTTATCTCCAGCCTAGGTAGCCTCCTTCCTGCCGGCATGAACACCTAACTCACTGACCTCCGTTGATACCCCTGCCCCCCACCCTTAACCCCATCTCTATCTATTATTTTAGTCTGATTCTCTCTCTTCCCCCCCCCCCCACTATAATCTCTCTCCCGAGCCCGACCTTTCTTTCTCTTTTATTTCCCATAATTCCCAGCCTGATTCCCTCCAGCCTATCACTTCCCAGCTCTCTACTTTATATCTCCGCCCACTTCTTAAACCCCCTCGACCATCCCACGTTACTTCACTCCTGATGAAGTGTTCCGGCCTGAAACGTCGTTATTACCTCCTCCCATAGATGCTGTCTGGCCTGCTGAGTTCTACCTGCATTTTGTGTTTTTTTATGTGTTGTTATATGAATTTACATTAGACACATATTCAATCATTGTAGTCGCTCATCAAATTCTCCTTCTTATGATTTACATAATTGCTATTCCAAATAGTACAGCTATTGACGTAGATGTGCGGTAGGTTGGATTACAATTATTTTGACATGAAGTGATTGCCGTAACACATCTTCTATAAAAAAAAAGTGGTATTAGGCCATTTGGCCCGTTGAGTTTATTCCACTATTTCAGCATGCCTGATCCATTTTCCCTCTAAGTTCTAATCTTCCGATCCATTTATATCCTGACCAATCAAGAACCTGTTAAAGTCTCCAGTAGATATGCATAAAGACTTCTGCACTTCAGCTGTCTACTCTCCTCATTTACATTTTCAAATGACGACCCTCAAATTACTGGCCGTTTCCTTTGTTTCTGGACTGTCCCACCAAATGAAATACCCTCTCCGCATCCATTCTATCAAGTCCTTTCAGTATTCTTTTAGATTTCTTACTCCGTGAAATTGGTTTTAGATTAGGAGGACACTCAGTCCTCGTTTATTGTCATTGAGAAATGCATGCGTGCATTATGAAATGATACAATGTTCCTCCAGAGTGATATCACTAAATAAAAAAAAAGGACAAACCAAAGACCCACACTGACAAAGCCACATAATTATAACATATAGTTACAGCAGTGCAAAGCAATACCATAATTTGATTAAAGCAGACCATGGGCACTGTTTAAAAAAAGTCTCTTGTCCCGATCGACTCCAAAAGTCCTGATATCAGGCAGCAGAATGGAGAAAGCTCTACCTGCCATAAACTCCCGGGCACTGACAATGCCTTGGAAATACCCGACGACAGCAGACTCTGAGTCCGTCCGACAACTTCGAGCTTCCGACCAGCCCCTCCGATACAGCCTCCCGAGCGCCTCTGCCGAGCGCCTTCGACCTCGTCCCGGCCGCCGAAAACAAGCAAAGCAGAGGTCTCGGAGGCCTTCGTCTCCGGAGATTCTGGACCGCACAGTAGCAGCGGCAGCGAAGCGGGCATTTCAGAAGTTTCTCCAGATGTTCCTCCACGCTCTGACGACTGTCTCCATCAAATCAGGATTCTGCACGGATCTCCTACTTAACACGGAACAGATATCCATTCTCCAGATAGGTCGCAAGCGCTGCGTCGCACCGCCTGGAAGCCTCACTTGTGTATATAGGATACATTTAGGGGAAGAACGTATAGCAGGGGTGGATTATTAATGGATTGATAGTGTCAAATAACATAATTTAATCAGCCGAGTATATAATTATTTATTGATAGAACCAATTTGTTATCCTAGTTAGTTCAAGTGTGCGATTCTTTCTGGGCATCAACATGTCGCTCAAAATGTCGACAAATATCGCCGTTTGTAAATGTCTTTGTGATGGCGATGATGGAAATCCGAACAACAAATACAAAGTGCTGAAGCAAATCATCAGGCCAGGCAGCATTAACGTAAAAAAAAAAGTACCATCAACACTTCGGGCCGAAACCGTTCGCAGACGGAAGGAAAAGTAAATGAGGAGTACATTTAAAAGTTGTGTGTGTGTGGGGGGGGGGGGGGTGGCGAGGAATTAGAAAGGAACACAAGATGATAGGTGAAACTGTGAGGGGGTGGTGTGAAAAAGAGCTGGGAAATTGATTGGTGGAACAGATACTTGGCTGGAGAAGGGGGAGTCTGATAGGAGATGACGGAAGGCCATGGGGGAAAACAAAAGAGGAACACCAGAGAGAGGTGATATGCCGGCTAGGAGAACTGGTGAGAGTGGGAATAGGCAATTGGGAATGTGGAATGGAAAGGGCGGGTGTGGGCAGTACCGGAAATTCGGGAAAACGATGTTCATGCCATCAGGTTAGAGGCTACCCGAACGAAATATAGGTTGCTTTTTCTCCAACTTGAGTGTGGACTCATCGCGACAGAAGGGGAGGGCGTGTATTGACATATGGGGATGGGAATGGAAAGAGCAATTAAAAAGGGCTTGCGTGGGAGCGTAGGTGCCCAAGCTAGGCAGCAACACAGCGATATATAGGAGGCCACACCGGAACACCGGAAACAGCATACGAGGACAACTGACTCACAAGTGAAATGTCGCCACAACTGGAAGGACTACTTAAGGCTCTAAACTGCAGTGAGGGACAAGGTATAGGGGTAGCTGTAGCATTTGTTCTGCTTGAGAGGGTAAGTGCAAGGTGGGAGATCAGTGGGGAGGGTGAAATGGGCAAGGGTCACGCATAGGGAGAGACACCTGTGGAAAGCAGAAAATGGAAGGGAGGGAAAGATATGGTTGGTGGTGGGATTCTGTTGGAGATGGTAGAAGTTCTAGAGGATTCTGCGCTCTACGTGGAAGCCGGTGGAGTGCTGGATTTGGACACCACGGTCCGTATCCCTGGAAAAGTGAACTGAGGAGGGGGGTAACACCAGACCTGCGTGGAAAGAAAAAGATGTATTTGAAGGCAGCGCTGATGGTGGAGGAATGGAAGCCCCTGCCTTTGAAAAGACAGGGTCATTTCATTCGTTCTGTAAAGAATCGTCTCCTTCTGAGAGCAGATGCGGTGGACACCGAGGGATTGGTTGAAGGGGATGGCTTTTACAAAGGTAAAAGCGTTGGAAGGTGGATAGTCCAGGTAGCTATGAGGAGGTGTCGGAAATTATCTAGGAAAATCCGAGGGCAGGGTGAAAGCTGGAGCCAAAATTTATTAGGTTGACAAGCTCCGCATTGATACAGGAGTTCAGTGTTCTGTGTATCTTTGAAAAGAGGGGGATGGGCACAAGTGTAGGCTTGGAATATAGACAGTTCCAAGAAGCCGATAAAAAGACATGCATAGCTGGGACCAATACGATTGCCAAAGACTGCAAGTTTTGTTTGAAGAAAGAGGGAGGAGCCAAATAAGCAATTATTATGCGAGTGGACAAGTTTACGGAGGGGAGTGATAGTGGAGGTGAACTGGTTGGGACTGCTGTCCAGAAAGAAACGAAGAGATTTGAGGCTTTCATGGTGGGAAATGGAGGTGCAGAGCGACTGGGCGTCCGCAGTGAAAATAGCATGATGGGGGAAAGGAAACTTTTTTAAAAGATCCAGAGCGTGTGAAGTGTCCCGGACGTAGTTAGGGGTGGATTCAACGAGGAGGTATAAAACAGAGTTAAAGTATGCAGATATGAATTCCGTGGGACAAGAAGAAGATGATACAATGGGGCTTCCTGGACCAGTGGATCTGTGGATCTTGGGGAGCAGGTAGAAACGGGAGATGCGGGTTGCGGGAACTATGAGGTTTCTGGTAGTGGATGTGAGATCCTGAGATTGTAAGGCAAGTGATGGTGTTGGACGCAACTGTCTGGTGTTCCTTTGTGGGAATCTGCTCGAGGAGTAAGTAAGAGGTGGTTTGTGAGCGTTGTCGCTGGGCAAGGCAGGTGCCAGTCTGCCAGACTACTAAAGCACCTCTTTATCTGCTGGTCTGATGGTATTGCTAAGAATGGTGCGGAAAGAGTGGAGAGCCGAGCATTCGGAATGGATGAGCATGGAATAGGAGAAAGGAGTGGTTATCTCGTCGGCAGTTGACAATTAAGACTAGGTTAAGTTGTTCAGGGAGACGTGCATGTCATAAGGTGGGGTTGGGAGCGGACACAAATGCAAGACACAGACACAGAACTACCAGGATCTGGACTAGGCGGGAGAAGGAAGCAAGGACAGTGTGATAGCCTTTGTCGATACCTTGGTCCAGGGACAGAGAGGAACATTGAACACAGAGCCGGGAGCCCTCCTTGGAAACAGGACGTAGGGCCGGGACTCATTACACAGAAAGCAGAATACGACGAGACTGTTCCCAACTCAACGTAGCGGCAGACAGCCAGACTACTTAGCGAAGACGTGGACACAGACAGTTTTCAACACCAGGTAGCGGCAAATGGCCGAAACTACCAAGCGAAGGCGTGGACACTAGGCAAGGCAAGGCAAGTCTCCCGGCAAGGGAAGGCTGCAGGCGAGGCAAGGCGATACGGGGCAAGGCAACAGGGGGAAGGTGAAGGGAAGGGATATAGACAAGGGTTAGTACAGGAACAATCGGGCAGCCAGAGGCTGAATCCTGAAGCTATTTATGAAGAGAGCCCAAACGGGAATCAGCTGCTTTACAGAAACTGAGGAAAACCGGAAAACATGGAATAAGGTACATGGACCGGATCATGAACCGGAATGCGGATTTCATGGACACGATCTGACAGTTCCACGATCTGGCGGTGGGACATAAGAGATACACAATTGCAGAATGGAGGTGTGGGTAGGGGAGAACGAGGGTTCCCCGTCTGGAAGTCAAGTCCAGAGACGGAGTTAGAGGTTGTGCAATCGGCACATAAGAGGTGTCCAGGTTGGTGTCCGGGATTTCAATCAGCTCTGGATCCTTAGGGATGTTGAAGTACGTCGCATGTATCTCAGTATGGAACTTCCGGGACGGCAATATTTGTTTTCTGTAGACCGACAACAGACTGATCCTTGTAGGGCGTGATGAAGAGAAAAAGTACCGGAGCTGGAAAGCGTGGATCCCGCGGAGGATAAAGTAGCGGACAGGTCCATTACAGGCACGGAGAGTTAATCCCTATGTTGTGGAAGTAATTGGGGTAGGGACAACAGGTACTACGTCCTTATGACGTAAAGTGTGGCTCGTAGAATTCGTTGTGAGAAGCAACCCGGAGAAACAGTCAATTGAATGTGTCTGCTTGGGGTCCTCAGAGGGTCCAAATCGGGAAGCTCAACGACGAATCTAGAAGCCATGTGGTGCAAATTGGCAGCAAAGACATGTTCTCAGAGAGGATACACGACAGTAGTAAGCACGTGTTTGAAGAATTAGAGAGCAACAGAGATCACAGTGGGAGAACTATGAGGGAGGATTTCACTGAGCTCACGTCGAAGAGAAGACTTAAACTGACTCAAGGTAGGCATCTGTGGAAGATGTTTCGCAGTGTAGTAATCCAATCACAAGGAAGAGAAAAGCTGCAGGTGCTGGAAATCCAAACAGCACACACAAAATGCTGGAGGAACTCAGCAGGCATTGAAAGATGTTGTCGATATGCGGACAGATGCGAACAGTTTAGGTTCTGTAATGGTATTCCTCCTGTTCTGTACTAAATGCTTAATAAAACGCTATTAATCAAAAGTCTCTGATGACTGTTGTAAAGGCTGCTTTAAGAGACAGTTGGATCTATTGCAGTGCTTAGGATGCCATTAGCGATTGAGAAGGGAGGATCATTGTTTTTTACTTTCCCATCATAGCACGATGTGCGACATCAGAAGCTCTGTTGATGTCTGCAGTGCCCGGGCTGGCGGTACAGGACTACATGTCTATAACTTTGAGATGGTGAATTTTCATGGATCTGAGATACAGAGGCATGGTGTACTATGGCACAGACCAGATATTTAAGACCAATTTTGTCATGACAATCAAAGCGGTTTTTTGTTCACCAGTGTGAGGCCCGCATGACATTGAAACTTTCCCTTTTCTCCCAATGCATTTAAGGGTTGTACTTGTAAATCTCTCAACTGCCTTTCACTGGCAGCTCATAACGCATATCTGCCACCCTTTGCTTGTGGAAACTGCCGCTCAGGACATGCTTTATTACTGTTTCCGTTCACCGCCCCCCCCCCCCCCCGCCCCGCATTACACTGAGTCCTCTAGCTTTTAATGTCATTATCCTGGCAAAGAAAAACATCGAGTACAGACACATCATGAGACCCATCTGATTTTGTCTCTCTGACAGATTTCTCCTCGTTCTCCTGCGCCCAATTTAATAAAGTATTTAGCTCTGCATCCTCTTCTTCGTGCTCAGGCCTTGAGGTCCTGGCACCATTTTCGTACATCACCTTTCCGTTCTTTCCGGCCAACTGAGTTACTTCCTGTTTCAGGGTGATAAAGATTATAAACAAAATTCAAAATTGCAAAGGAAATATTTTATCAAAATACGTATCTTTAGATTAATTTTCTTGCAAGCGGTTAGAGGAAAAAAATAAGTACAATAGGATTTTGCAATCATTATATATCAAACGACAAGACTGAAACCGCTGTGCATAAAAGGCCCAAATATGCAAATAAAAACAAAATAATGAGAACAGGATTGTAAAAACAAAGTAATCCTTAACAGTGAACCCGGAGATCGTAAAATTAGTTCAAAATAGTGGTGAATTAGGTTATCCAAATTGGTTCAGGGCGATGATTCCTGTTGTGTAAGAACTGTTCCTTAACACGATTGTATGGTATTTATAGCTTCTCTACATTCTGTCCTATGGCAAAAGTGAAAAGAGATGGCAGCCTGGAGGATTGTAGTCTCTGATACTCACACTGAGGCGTCGCCATCGTATTCTACTTAATAAAAATAGGTTAAAAAAAGTTTTGCTCGGAATTTAAAACCGAATGTGGGTGGAGTATTCCGGATCATCATCAACAGGTTCGCCTTTTTTTCTACATAACCAGTGCATTAACTGCTGGTGGAACTATGAACACACTGAGAGGGTATTTCTAAAGAGCGAGGCTGAAAACAGCAGCAATCTCCATATTGATTTTATAGCATGTAATTTCAGAAAATTAGTTCATCTCAGAAACACCTGATCCCCTGAAATTTTCGTGCAGAACAAGCTCTGGAGTTTACAGGTAATGATAATATTAACAACGAATAAAATAATCCACATGAGCCGTTGTTTTGTGAGAGAAAACGCACTTTTAATTGGAGAGGTCTGAGAAGATGGTCATCCTGGTTCCTGATGACAGGAAGATGGTATTAACCCAAATAACTACCCATTATAATACGGATGTCTAGAAAGGAATCTTGGTAAGCTCGACATATCGAACCTTGATGTGGATAGACTATAGAAGAAAAAGTCTAAAGGCGATTCACGTGGTCCCAATAGAGGAACAAATAGAATTTGAATCATTTCTGTTCCTGTGCTCTCATGTATATTATTTATGGTCTCTCAAAAGTCTCTATCAAATAATTTAACATACATTTCTCGTCGCCGTCAGTCTAAATGCAGAATTTAAAATAGCCCCATTACATCTCTCGTGCTTCCGTTCAATAGCTTTCGAATCTATAATATGAATGAAGTAATGGTAGGATTGTGGAACCACTGTTCTAAACATATCCCAGTGAAATACGCAGATGATTTATGATTTTACTGGTTGCTTTTTCCGTTTGTTGTCAAAGCTGCTGGTGTTTGAGTTATAGGAAAATGTCGTAGAAACAGGGATACAATTAACTGTAGTGCAGTTGACTTAAGGGTGGATAAAGGGTGACTAAAGGGTGAAGAGATATATCCGGGAGTTAGAAAGGAAGCTCAGAAGTAGGACCTCCAGGGTAGTTATCTCAGGATTGCTACCGGTGCCACGTGCTAGCGAAGACAAGAATAGGAGGATCAGGCAGATGAATGCGTGGCTGAGAGACTGGTACAAAGGGCAGGGCTTCAGATTCTTGGACCATTGGGATCTCTTCTGGGGGAAGTGTGACCTGTTCAAAAAGGACGGGTTACACCTGAACCCAAGGGGACCAATATCCTGGAGGGAAGGTTTAGTAGAGCTATTACGCAGGGTTTAACCTAATTTGGAAGGGGGTGGGAACCGAATCTATACAGCAGAAGACGGGGAAAAGAGAAATAAATCTAAGATAGTGAGCAATAAAGATGTCTGGAAGGACAGGCAGGTGATGGGGCAAATTTGCAGCCATTAGGATAAGTTGCAGTGCAATCAAAGCAAAAACGTGCCAAATACTAGAGTTCAGGAGTTATACTTAAATGCACGCAGCATAAGGAATAAGGTGGATAATCTTTTCGTACAGCTACAGATTGGCAGGTAGGATGTTGCGGCCATCACTGAGACATAGTTAAAGGGTGCATGTCTCTGGGTGCTGAACGTCCAAGGATACACGGTGTATGAGAAGGATAGGCAGGTAGGCAGAGGAGGTGGTGTGGCTTTATTGGTAAGAAATGATATTAAGTTATGAGAAACAGGTGACATAGGATCGGAAGGTGCAGAAACTTTGTGGGTTGAGCTAAAAAATCGCAGGGGTAAAAGGACCCTGTAGCAGTTATATTCACGCCTCCTAATAGCTTCAGTGATGTGGACTACAAATTACAACAGGAAATAGAAAAGGCTTGCCAGAAGGGCAGTGTTATGATAATTGTAGGGGATGGGCTGTACTGGATCAGGTATTGTGTAATGAAACACAGGTGATTAGAGGGATGGAAGTGAAGGAACCCCAAGGAGGCAGTGATCATAACATGATTGAGTTTACTGTGAAATTTGAGGAAAAGGCGCAGAAATCCGATGTATCGGTATTTCAGTGGAGTAAATGAAATTTCCGTGGCATGAGTGAGGATCTGGCCAGAGTTGACTGGAAACGGACAGTAGCGGGAAAGATGGCAGAACAGCAGTGGCTGGAGTTTATGTGAGAAGTGAGGAAGTTGCAAGACAGATATATTCCAAATATATATATATATATATATATATATATATATATATATTTTTTTTTTTTTTTTTTTTTTTTTTTTTCGAATGGTAAAAGGATGACCGTGGCTGACAAGAGAAGTCAAAGCCAAAGTAAAAGCAAAGGAGTAGGCATATAAGGAAGCAAAAAAAAAAGTGGGAAGACAGAGTATTTGGAAGTTTTTAAAAGCTTAAAAAAGGAGACTAAGAAGGTCATTAAGAGGGAAAACATGAACTCCAAAAGGAAGCTAACAAATAATATCAAAGAGGATAATAAAAGCTTTTCCAAGTGTGTAAAGAGTAAAAGACGGATGAGAGTCGATATTGGACCGATAGAAAATGATGCTGGACAAATTGTAAAGGGAGATAAGGAGATGGCAGAGGAACTTAACGAGTATCAGTCTTCACTGAGGAAGAGATTAGCAGTGTACCGGACACTCAAGGGTGTCAGGGAAGAGAAGTGTGCGCAGGCTCAATGACGAACGAGAATGTACTTAGGAAGTTGAATAGTCTAAGGGTAGATAAATCTCCCAGGGCAGATAGAATGGCCCCTCGTGTTCTGAAAGAAGAAGCTGTGAAGATTGCGGAGGCATTAGCAGTGATCTTTCAAAAGTCAGTAGATTCTGGCATGGTTCCGGAGGACTGGAAAATTGCAAATGTCACTTCGCTTTTTAAGAAGGGACAATGAAGCAAAAAGGAAATTAAAGACCTGTTAGCTTGACATCGGTGTTTGGGAAGTTGTTGTAGTCGATCATCAGGGATGTGTTTACGGAGTACCTGGATGTCTATGACAAGATAGGCAGAAATCCTATATAGGTTTCCTTAAAGGAATATTCTGTCGGACAAATCTATGGCTTTTTGTTGAGGAAATTGCAAGTAAGCTAGAGAGGGAGAAACAGTGTATATTGTGTATTTGGATTTTCGGAAGGCCTTTGACAAGTTGGCTGCTAAACATGAGGCTGCTAAACAAGATAATAGCCCATTCAATTACGGAAAGTTACATATATAGATAGAGCGTTGGCTGATTGGCAGGAAACAGAGAGTGGGAATAAAGGGATCCCATTCTGGTTGGCTGCCGGTTACCAGTAGTGCTCCAAAAGGGTCCGTGATGGACTGCTTTTTTACATTGTGTATCAACCATTTAGATTATAGAATAATTGGCTTTGTACCTAAATTTGCTGATGATACAAACATAGGTGGAGGAGCCGGTAGTGCTGAGGAAACACAGAGTCTGCAGAGAGACTTGAATATATTGGGAAAATGGGCAAAGAGGTGGAAAATGAATTACAATTTTGGAAAGTGTACGGTCATGCAGTTTGGTAGAAAAAAATAAACGGGTAGACTATTATTTAAATGGGAAGAGAATCAAAGTTCTGAGATGCAATTGGACTCGGGAGTCCTCGTGCAGGATACCCTTAAGATTAACCTCCAGGTTGAGTCGATGGTGAAGAAGGCGAATGCAATGTTGGCATTGATTTCTAGAGGAATAGAGTATATGAGCAGGGATGTGATATTCAGGCTCTGTAATGCTCTGGTAAGACCTCACTTGGAGTACTGTGTACTCCTTATTTAAGAAAGGATTTGCTGACGTTGGAGCGGGTTCAGAGAAGGTTCACTAGAATGATTCCGGGAATGAGAAGGTTAACATATAAGAAACGTATGACCGCTCTTGGACTGCACACCTTGGAGTTTAAAGGGATGAGGGGGGACCTCATAGAAACATTGCGAATGTTGAAAGGCATGGACAGACTGGATGTGGCAAAGTTGTTTCCCATGGTGGAGGAGTCTAGTACGAGAGGGCATGAGTTAAGCATTGAAGGGCGCCCATGCAGAACACAGATGAGAATTTTTTTTTGGTTTTTATTTTTATTTTTTTTTTAAATATTTTAGCCAGAGGGTGGTGAATCTGTGGAATTTGTTGCCACGAGCGACAGTGGAGGTCAAGTCATTGGGTGTATTTAAGGCAAATATCGATAGGTATTGAATTGAATTGGATGATCTTTATGGTCATTATACACAGGTACTATGAAACTGTTTAGCTTCCTCTCAGGCAATTAAATGAAGCGCTATATAAAAACAAGACAGTAATAAAACAGTATTAAACATATAAGTTGCAGAAAGTAAGTTGCAGCAGCACCAGGATATCATATTAATGCATAAAGTGCCGTTCGTGCAAGGATTTGAGTACATGTGTGTGCTCACAGTTTCAGTCATTGTTCTATGGGAGTGGTGTGACGGAGGCCCCAGTTCTGGTGTAGAAACTGTTCCTCAGTCTATTTGTTCTGGCTTTCAGTGCCCTGAACCTTTTGCTGGACGGCAGCGTGTCAAACAGGGAGTGGCCGGGGTGTGTGGTGTCTCTGGTTATGCTGATTGCTTTCCTCCTGAGTCTGCTGGAATAGGTGGTGTCCAGTCCTGACAATTCACTGGGCCGCCTTCACCAGACTTTGCAGGTCTTGTTGCTCAGCAGCTGTGCAGCTGGCATACCACATTCTGACTCTGTTGGTCTGGATTTCTTCAATTCCGTGCTTCTGTAGAAGTTAAGCAATAACTTTCGCGGGATTTTGGCCTGTTTCAGGTTTCTAAGGAAGAAGAGCATTTGCTGTGCCTTTTTAACAAGCAGCGAGGCGTGGGTGGTCCATATCAGCTGTTTTGAAAACATAACTCCAAGGAACTTTAGGTTTTCCACACTTCCAAATACCTCTCCATGAATATGGAGGGGGCTTGTACTCCGTCCTTTGATCACCTGAAATCAATGATCAGCTTTTTTCTTTTAGATGTGTTAAGGACCAGGTCGTTGTCCTTACACCACTCCGTATGATGATTCACCTTGAGCTTATATGCTCTTTCATCCTCGTCCGGTATCGTCCGCAAACTTAGTTATGGAATTGGAAGTGTAGAGTGTGTAGAGCATAGGGCTCAGCACATAGACCTGCCTGTTTTTAAGATGAGGGTGGTGGATGTATCTGAGTAGCCAGGGCATCACAGGTTATCGTGAGAAGGCGTGGGAGTGGGACTAAATGGGAGAATGGATCAGCTCATAATGAAATGGCGGAGCAGATTCGATCAGCCGAATGGCCGACTTCTGTTCCTTTGTCATATGGTCTTATGGATTAGCACAGTATTTTTCCCAGGGAACGGACACTAAAACTAGAAGGGTATTGATTTAAAGTGGAAGTAGGAAAAATGAACGGTATATGAGGGTCTTGAGCGTACAGAAATAGCTTGGGGTATGTGGTTTCAAGCAGGCAACAACAGCAATTAAAATATACTTCTGTCTGTGCAGGAGTAAGTATGTATAGAGTGACATGAACAAAACCGGGGCGACAGGTACATTGATCCCATGAACATGAACAATTTGTGGCAAAAAAGCAATGTTGGATACCTCTGTGACTTTTGGATTTGCTACCTGTTACTCAGCACTTTTGAACAAATAGAGAGCCTGACTCCTCGAGCATCCCAGAGGCCGTTGGATCAGGAAACTGCACTTCGCTGGGCAGCAAACTCACTTTCCATCCTGGTATTCTGGTGTAAACAGAGCAAGTCTATTGCCATTGAAAAGTACCTTGAAAAAAATTATGTGTACTCTTAAATGCATTAAAAACGTCGGCATTGATTTGCGTATTGTATCCTAAAGTACAAATTGAACAATTATTCTTCAAAATATCCTCCTACTTGTATTATCATAGATAAGGAATAACCAAATTAATATTTTAAATTCATGGATAATTTTCAATAGCGGTTCCTGCATCATTGTGGTGAAACTTATTGAACACCGTGACAGTTTCTGAAAATCTGTGTTGCATCCATTAACACTCGATTCATATTTATTTTGTACATGCATCTTTAGACTAAATGGAAATGATCTGGGAGATGCTGGGGTAAAGTTTCTTTCTGAAGTTTTCAAAAGAGTCGATTTCCAAGTGAAAATTCTTGAGTGAGTATACATCTAATTGTTTCTCAGTAAGATGTCAGTTGTCGTTTAACAACTGGATTTATGGACTTTTAACGTAGATATACCATCAATCCGTTCTCTAAACTTTGTGAGATCTGCAGATGATTCTAGCGAGACCCCGATTCACTTAGCTTTAACGTGTGTGTGTGTGTGTGTGTGTGTGTGTGTGTGTGTGTGTGTGTGTGTGTGTGTGTGTGTGTGTGTGTGTGTGTGTGTGTGTGTGTGTGCGTGTGTTTGTTTGTAAAAGCGTGGAGGGACAAATACCATACCAACTAACATAGAGTTTGCCTTAGGTTCCTAATGTAAAAAAAAGTATAAGGTAAACATTAAATAAAATAAGCATTTGTGGAGGATTAAATAGTTTTGTGGAAGAAATTATGCTTAATTCACGGAACACTGAAAAGAGTACTATTTCATTTCTTAGAAACACAAAAAATATACAGCTCAATACAAGCCCTTCGAGCAACAAAGCAGTGCGGAACATGTTCCAACCTTTGAACTTGCTAGGCTCGCTAATTCATCGCTTTCTATTTTTCTAAGCTCCGTCTAGCAGCCTCTTCAAGGATACAATCATTTCCACATCCACCACCGCCGCTGGCAACCCATTCCACTCACTCAACAATCTCTGCGTAGAGGAAAAAAAAAATAACCTCACCTCTCCTCTGTTCCTATTTCGAAACACCGTTAAAACTTTGTCATGTCGTGCGAGCCCTTTCAGCCCTGGAGAAAAGCCTCTGACGCTCCACAATATCAAGGTCTCTCATGATCTTGTACACTTCTATCAAGTCAACTCTCATCGTCCTTCGGTCCAAGGACAAAAGTCCAAGTTCACTCAAACTATTCTCATAAGGCATGCCCCCCAATCCAGGCAACATCTCTGTAAATCTCCCCTGCACTATTTCTATGGTTTCTTCGTCCTTACTATAGTGAGGCGACCAGAACTGAGCACAGTACTCCAGGCTGGGTCTGACCAGGGCCCACTACAGCTGCAACATTACCTCTCGGCTCTTATGCTCAGTCCCACGGTTGATGAAGGCCAATGCACCGTATGCTTCGTAACCGCAAATACAGCCTGCGTAGCAGCTTTGATTGACCTATGGACTCGGACCCCAAGATCCCTCTGATCTTACACAATGCCAAGAGCCTTACCATTAATACTATATTCTACCATTATATTTTGTTACGACTGTGCCCCAACTCTGAGGGGCCGAAGGGTACAAAGTAGCCCCCTCCTTTTTGAGAATCGCAAGATCGCTATTAATTCAGGTCAGGAGACCCAGGAAATGAGAGAGAGACGTTTGGAATGTGTCCTGGCCTCCGCGATACAAAGCCACGGAAAAGGCCATTGTCTCTTGGAGACGGAATTGTGTATTGAGTACTGTACTATTCATGGAAGCCCTCAGGGAATGATCAGAGGAGGTTGGTTGAGGGATTACATCATCCCAACGTGATTGACATCTGAGACCCGGTGAGTAAGGATAAAAGAGGGTCTGTGGAACAACCCCTTTAGACGCACCAGGAGAAACGCTAGAAATCCCGTGACAGCGTTTAATAGCGATAGCCGGTGGGGCCTGCGTGTGTCCTTTCCCGTTGCCTGGGATTGGCGGGACTGACCACGGAAGAACGGCTTAGCTAAAAGGAAAAAGGACACCAACGACATTTCGAAGGATCGACATCATAAAAGAGTAAAATCGGGCAAGTTCCAAAAATCTCTCTCTCTTGACTCCAACCAAAGGCTGCAGCCTGAATGAACTAAAGTGACTTTTATATTTCCATCGGACAATACATTATCCCATAGACAACGATAGAGCTATATTGATTATTATTATACCCGCGCTTTTAGATTTAGTATTGACGACATATATTATCTGTATGTTTGCATTGATAGTATTTTTGTGTATTTTTATCAATAAATACTGTTAAAAATAGTACCATCAGACTTCAACGGACCTATCTATCTTTGCTGGTAAGTGACCCAGTTACGGGGTACGTAACAATTTGAACTACAGAAAGAGACCACCTCACACTTATCTGTGTTGAGCTGCATCTGCAACTTCTCAGAGCAGTTTTGCATACTATCAATGTCCCGCTGGAACCTCTGACAGCCCTGTAAGAAGGTCGGATGGGAGGTTGAAGGGGTGGAGTACAAACCAATCAATGTCCCATTGTGGCATCTGACATCCCTCCACACTATCCACAACTGGATACAACTTTGTGTCATCATCAAATTTGCTAGCCCATCCCTCCACTTTCTCATCCAGGTCATTTATAAAAATCACAAAGAGTACGGGTCTCAGAAGAGTTCCTGAGGGACACCTCTGGTCACCAGCCTCCATGCGGTATATGACCCATCTACAAACATTATTTGCTTCCTGTGGGCAAGCCAGTGCATACCCACATCCTCAAGGCCATGCTGACTATTCCTAGTCATATTATTCCTCTGCAAATGTTCATAAATCTTCTCTCTCACGATCTTCATCAATTTACCAAACACTGAATTAAGAAGGACTGGCCAATAGTATCCTAGGCTATCCCAACTCCCTTTCTTGAACAAGAGAACATCATCCGGAACCCTGCAATCCTCCGGAACCTCTCCCGTCCTCATTGATGATGCAAAGTTCAATGCCAGAGGCTTAGCAATCTCTTCTCCCGCTTCCCACTGTAGCCTGAGTTATATCCCGTCTTGTCGGTGTCTTATCGAAATTGATGCTTTCCAAAATCTCCACCGCATCCTCTTTTTTAATGTCCAGTTTCTCAAGCTTTTCAGTCCACCTTACAATTGCCAAAATCCATTTTTGTAGTGAATATGGAAGCAAAGTATTCATTAAGTACCTCCGCTATTTCCTCCGGTTCCATATCCAATTTCCACTTTTACACTTGATTGGTTCTATTCTCTCACATCTTATCCTCTTTATCTTCACAAACTTGTGGAATGCATTGGAGGTTTCCTTCATCTTGTCCGCCAAGGCCTTCTCATGGCCCCTTCTGGCTCTCCTAATTTCATTTTAATGTTCCTTCCTTCTAGCCTTATAAACTTCTAGTTTCTTATCATTCTCTAGTTTTTTAAACGTTTCGTAAACTCTTCTTCTTGACTAGATCTAACACAGATCTTGTACCCTACCATCCTTTTGATGACACATTGTAACGTTCCTCCTATCCTACGCAAATGTCCCCTGATCATTCGCCACATTTCTTCAATACGTTAACCTGGGAACATCTGTTTCCAATTTATGCTTCCAAGTTCAATTAGGAGGGAGTTTACTGCAATCCTGCTTACACCAATAGACATGGAAATCGCTTAAAATAGTTTTAAACAAAATGGGAGGACGGCGCACCTGGTCTCCAAGAACTGGACTTTTATAAGTCATGAGAAATGAGATACGGCTGGATTCGGATATTAATGTTGAACTGACAAAAATATTAGAATAAAAAGGTTTTTAAATGTTTCAATGGTACAGAGAAATGTATGCGATATACATTATACATCCTGATATGCTTTTATCGCAACCATCCACAATTATATTTTTGAACCTATGCAGAGAATGGTTACTTCAGACTTCGTCATCAATAACAAGGAAGGACTAATAAGAGTCCTTGCAGTTAAAACAAAAATATCACAAGTATTGACAGCAGTATGACAGAATTCATGTTGCTTTTTTAAGGTACAAACTCTACTTTCAACTTAAACAAGTGAAATTATATTGGCTTATTACTTGAGGCCCAGCGATGGACCTCATAAATAATAAAAAAAACAAGCTAGGAAAAAGGTCAGTACAACAATAGCACGGATGACTGGAGTTAATGATCATGCATTTACACTGAAATGAGGCTGGTCGGCAGCAGCAACCAGGCAGTGAGGTTGTAACTTTTCAGCGATGACTCTTAAACTAAGGAATTCGAGTCACGTTTCAACATGCACATTATCGCCGCGGATACCTTCCCACATTAGTGGAAATATATGAGTTTAAGGGTTTAAGGAAAGTATATTTGCACAGAATGTCCTTCAATTTAAAGATTGACTTAATGTTATACTGGTATCAGCTATCTAAACAATTTAACAGTAACAATTTAAAGAAATTTATCTTATATAGAATTACTGATCCAATGAGAAAAGGGCACAGCCAGTAGTTGAAAAAAAATCGAAAATTTGTTCTATACCGAAGTAGAAAATAAAATGCGAAATGTCTGGGATATCCCTGAGGGCTAAGAAGGTCTTAGGGTATACAACGAAAGACTACAAGTCTCAAAAGAAGACTGGAAATAGAGAACGAACTTGCTGGATATGCAAATTGAAATACGGCACCTAACATAGGTTCGGGAAATTCAAAGAATGCTGATGCTAAGACAAGAAATCAAGAAATGGCAAACGTCAAAGAATAGGGTAAATGTATTATCAAAGCATGTATTTGACACAAAAGGCTACCCTGTGTAATGTTTCTTACTAACATCAGAATAGAACAAAGAAATGAAATAAAATCAATGAAAAAAAACTATGGAAAAACAAAGTTTGAAAAATAACCAGTTCATTAGTAGTCAAATAGTCAAGACCAAAACAAAGTTATCATCACCTTTCCGTCTATCTTCCCCGTGGAGCACACTGTAAGGATCCCAAAGATAGCAACGGGGTAGCATTCAAAGAACATGGAAGACCTGTTAAAATCAAAATTTGAGATTCCATTCACGTGGCTAAAGGGAAGCATATCGCCCGAAACCGACGGTTTACAACTTAAGGTTGTAAAAGAAAATCGTGGTTGCGAAGATGAGAGATCCATTTGTTTCTCCCTTCTTTCAGAACTCTCTAAGGGTAGAAGATACTGGGCACAGTGGAGACATCGTGATGAGTACAGAAACATTATAATTATATTGAACGGCAAGAGAGCGCTAGAGACCCAGTAGAGTCTGACAACCCTCCAGAGTATCCACAACATCCCCGACCTTTGTGTTATCAGCAAACGTAGTAACCCACCTTCCACTTCTTCAACCATGTCGTTTAAAAAGATCAAAAAGAGCAGGAGTCCCAGAGCCGTTCCCTGTGGAACACCACAGATCACCGACCTTCAAGCAGAATGGGAATTGTATTGTATTTCTTGCTTCATGAACTTACAGTAGGCTGTCACCTATCTTCTGTAGCGCCATCGTAAACCAGAATGGAGTGTGTATCGATGTGTAATATTCCACTTACATTGCAGGCTGAAATCCAACAACCTCACAGATGACTGTCTGGAGGATCTGTTCTCCGCTATCTCTAGAAACTGTTCACTGACGCAGTTGGACCTGAGCAATTATATACAGAGCGAGGAGCAGTCCAACCGATTCACCACTGAAGTACTGCAGAATGCTATAAAGAACAACGCTACGCAGAAGGAAATCAGGTACATTTCGTTGTATCCTTTTATTGGCCTGATTCATTGCTTATTTATGTTCCTTGAAAAAGAAAGGTAAGCAGTATTTTCTCAACGCAAACAAAATAATCGAACGTTTTGTAAAAATATTCACCTATTAAAAAAAAGACGAACATACAATTTTTCTTCGTATTGATCGTGAAATCATACTTATAGGCATCTTTAACTACGTTGTTTTCAGACTGATACGACATCAAGATTTTGAAGAGAGTGACATCGCATCGAATTCTTTAACAGTAATAACAGGATAAATTACAGATAACGTCTGGATGTTCGTCGTGCAAGAGGAAATGTATTGAATCCCATGCAAAACTGAATGATTTAGTAGATAAGAAGAAATTCTGTAGATAATGGTGGTGCGGATCAATAAGCATACAATAATGGGCATACTTGCGGGTCAAGAAGCATCTGTACGGGGGAAGGCCTTCATGTTGGTTAAAAAGAAAGGGGGAAGAAGCCAGATAGATAGAAGTTTGTCTTTTACTCAGGAATTTCTACCTCATACAGTAAAAGGAGAGACTGGCATCTTTTAGGCTAATCGACAAATTAAATTATAGCAAAAGGGCAAAGTAAAACAACTCATAAGAACAAACTACATTATGCAATACGCGCTGATACCAGCCTTCTATGCTGGTAGTCTGGGGGTTATTTCCCTTCCCTATGCAGGCTACGTGTATCAATGCATTCTGCCATGAGATACAGTTAAAAGAGAGAAATTTTATAATTCCTACCCCACCCACCACCACACCACCTTTATTTTAGGCCTAATGAAGGCTCCTAGCAGGAAAAGTCCATTCTTCTCTCTTTTCCAAACATGCTGCCTAACCTGATGGTATGTCCCAGCACTTTGTATAATGTAGCAAATTAATGAACCGGTCACCTAAAAATGGTTTAACAAGATATCCATATGGAGAAGCATTGTCGACGTTTCGGGCCGAGACCCTTCGTCTGTCCTGACGAAGGGTCTCGGCCCGAAACGTCGACAGTTCTTTTCCTTATAGATGCTGCCTGGCCTGCTGTGTTCCACCAGCATTTTGTGTGTGTTGTTTGAATTTCCAGCATCTGCAGATTTCCTCGTGTTTGCTGCTTAACAAGACATCCTGCTGCCAATATGTACGCGGATTCTTTCTATCTTAGCTTGACCATTTCTGTACAATTGCAATCAAATTATACAATAGAGATAAATAATCACACCGGGAGACATAAGCGACCCAGTAAATGAAAAAAAAACGACAGAACACAGTACACTGTCTAGATTGCTAATGAGAAATTCGAAAAAAAAACATTTACCTTGTCGTTCCCAAAACTACTTCACATTATTTTACTGAAGGTCGCCTTACCTATCGTCGTGCTTCGGTATGAAATTATTTCTACATTGATATATATGAACTAGCAAAGCAATGCTTAATAAAGGCAAGTAGTAAATTTTGGGAAACTTTACGTGATTAGTCGTTTGAATGATTCTTAGGTTGTTTCCACTTCAATTAAAATATTTTGAACGAGAACGAATGCCTGAAGAGAATTTCATAATTATATTTGCAATTGGAAACCAATTAATGGTAATGGTACTCAGTCATTCATTCTCCACACTTTAACATGTACACTAATGTTTGATATATCATAATTTCACCTGTATCAGCAGAGCATATTACTGACCTACGTACGTGATATGAGCATCAATCGCTCCATCAATACCGCACATAAAAGCTAAAGAGACGAATTGATTTTTTTTAAAATTTGTTTACTATTTTGGTAAAACACAGCCATTTCTGTGCGCAGGAGACTTCAACATACACAATGAATCCTAGTGCTTCAGTATAGAGATAAAGCAGATGATACCTCGATTTA
Source organism: Hemitrygon akajei (assembly GCF_048418815.1). Classification (NCBI taxonomy): domain Eukaryota; kingdom Metazoa; phylum Chordata; class Chondrichthyes; order Myliobatiformes; family Dasyatidae; genus Hemitrygon; species Hemitrygon akajei. The sequence goes on from NW_027331941.1 coordinate 4,167,439, forward strand.
AAATGTCCTAACTCTGAAAGTCATTATCACGACAATGTGTAACGTACTGAAAAGAGGATTGTCTACCTTAATTGGCCTAACTTTCCTGGTGAAATCTACTTCAGAATTCTTCCATTTATTTTCTGTGAAAGAGAACCAAAGCAAGGCAAAGATATCGAAAGGAAATAATTAGAATTAGTTTCCTTCCTGTTAACTTTAGCCAATGTTTACACCATGATATTCTGATATTAGTAATATTAAATTCCTACTAAAAACCGTATGGTTTAGTGCATTACAATCATCTCATATATGTCTAATAACTTTATGCTTTCTCTCCTTACCAAAAAAAAAGAAAAATGTTTCAGAGTTGATTAGGAAGTCTGTCTTTAAAAACTGTCAGAAAGAGCTGGTGGCTCACAGTCTACATTGCATTGAATTGCTTCATTTTTGTATGTACAATATGACCTGCATAAATTGCGTGGACATTTTTTGTCTTTGATTTGTCTCTAGGATCAAACTTTGTCTCATAAAACACTGCGTGTAAATTTGCCAGTTGCCATTTGCCCCTTCCTGCCCACACAAATATGTTTTGTCAGCAGAGAATCGGAAATAGGCCAGGTTCCTAATGCTTCCACTCACTGCGCAATAATAAAAACAAATGTTTTCCCCACCCGGATGCTTGTACTGCTGAAACTTGTTAACAATTCTGGCGTCATCAAGATTTTAGTAACTATCAGAAATCAACATATTCATGATATTATGGACATGGAGTGATCGATATCTGCTGACAAGATGAAATCGAAAGCGCATGAAGCACAAAAAGCGACAGTGTTCTGGTTCCATTTAAAGCAGTTAGGTCTCTGGCAATGTGGCAGTCTCCATCCTGAAGAAACTGAATATTTCGATGTTTTCTGAAAGATCTCATCTTCACTTTTAGCCTGGCCAATTGACAACCATCCTGATATGTCACTTGTGTTATTTTCTAACGCAATGTGGTGCAATGAACTGCGGCCTCAAACTAACATACAAATGTTTGTATTTCACAACATATGCTCATGATATTAAATGTGATTCTAACCAAAACAACGAATATCACCACCATTGATAAATGCAGTTTATATTACTTCTGGAAAATTTAATCTACATTTTTTTCTGCCAGAAGTGATAAGGTGATAATGATAATGTTGGGAAAACCTGAAGCATCACAAAGAGTTTGTGTTCGAAGTAAAGGCGATGTATTAAAACTGTTGCATAGTATGAGTCTCGTCAAAGCTGCTCTTTACAAGCGTGCGTTGCCACCGTGTTTGCATTCCCAATCGTTGTGATTAGCAGCAAGACTATTTCTTTATAACAGACGGGTATCATCAAGAGAACTCAGTTAGGTCACGGACTAGATCCTGATTGCAGAGTTAAACTTTTGTAGCTCCAACAATAAGTCCAACCACATATTACGTCAATGACAGAATTAAGGAAACTGCTGCAATGGATGGCATCACAACTGCATCCTGGGATGCTTTCCCTATTACTATATTAGCAGCTTCACAATCAGAATCGGAATCAATTTTATTATTACTGGCATGCGACGTGAAATTTGTTAACTTAGCAGCAGTAGTTCAATGCCATAAATAACATAGAAGAGAGAAAAAAAATAATGATCATCATCATCATCATCAACATAAATCAATAACAGTATACATATATTGAATAGATTTTAAAAAGTGCAAAATTCAGAGATACTGTATATTTTTAAAAAGTGAGGTAGTGTCCAAAGGTTCAATCTCCATTTAAGAATCAGATGGCAGAGGGGAAGAAGCTGTTCCTGAATCGCTGAGTGTGTGCCTTCAGGCTTCTGTACCTCCTACCTGATGGTAACAGTGAGAAAAGGGCATGTCCTGCGTGCTGGAGGTCCTTAATAATAGACGTTGCCTTCCTGAAACAGCACTCACTGAAGAAGTCCTGGGTACTCTGTAGGCTAGTACCCAATATGGATCTGACTAGATTTACAACCTTCTGCAGCTTCTTTTGGTCCTGTGCAATAGACCTCCACCCACTCCACCGCCATAGCAGACAATGCTGCACACTGTCAGTTTGTTCTCCACGGTGCCACTATAGATATTTTGAGTGTATTTGTTGACATACCAAATCCCTTCAAATTCCTAATGAACTATAGTCGCTGTCTTGCCCTCTTTATAACTATATCGATGTGTTGCGACCAGGTATTTCCTCAGTGATCTTGACTCCCACAAACGTGAAGCTTCTCACTCTCTCCACTTCGGCTCCCTCTTTTAGGATTTGTGGTGTTCCTTCATCTTACCCTTCCTGAAGTCCACAATCAGCTCTTTGGTGCTACTCACGTTGAGTGCCAGGGTGTTGCTCCGGCACCACTCCAATATTTGGCATATCTCACTCCTGTACACCCTCTCGTCACCATCTGATATTCGACCAACAATGGTTGTATCATGAGCAAATATATAAATGGCATTTGAGCTACGCCTGGCCACACAGTCGTGTATATGCAGAGTAGAGCAGTGGGCTAAGCACACACCCCGGAGTTGCGGCAGTGTTGATCGTCCGCGAGGAGGATATCTTATCAGCAATCAACAGAGCTTGTGGTCTTACGGTTCGGAAGTCAAGAATCCAATTGCAGAGGGAGGTACAGAAACTCAGGATTTTCAACTTTTCAATCAGGATTGTGGGAACGATGGTATTAAATGTTGAGCTATAGATGAAGAACAGCATCCTGACATAGGTTGTTGTGTTGTCCAGGTGGTCTAAAGCTGTGTGGAAGATTATTGGTAAACTAACTCCTTCACCATTTCTTCAGAATGTTCAAAGTAAGATCACACCAGCGGGTTGAGATTGTGAGTTAGTGTAAGGCCAATTAAATCGTATCAGAAGTAATTTTGCAAATGTGGATTAGCGCAGGCTGCTTCATGGCAAAAGTGCACTTGGAAAGTTGAAGGCTTTCAAAAGCAATTTTCTTGTGAGTACCAAGTCTGTATGTGCCTGTCAGTATAAAAAGGTAAAGATAACAAATGTAAGGACCCTTGGTTTACAAGAAATATTGAGAAGCTGGTTAAGAGCTTAAAGCAGGTACATTGAAGATATAGCAAGACAGCAAGAAATGAAATGTTTAAGGAGTCTAGGAAATGCAAGACAACATTTAGGAAATAAATCAGGAGGGATAAAATGACATTTAGTTTCTCCAGCAGGCAAGCTGAACAAGAGGCTTAAATGATTGGACAGAGATGTTAAGTGCAAAGGGATTGCAAGTGATAAAATTGGTCTTCTGAAAGTCCAGAATAGTGACGCATGTGAGGAGCCAAAACAGACGGATAAACTCCAGGTTTAGAATACTGGTTATCAATTTATTTGGCTTTTATCGGGCACAACCTCTAGGAAAGCGTCTGTGTGTGCAAGTCTATATGAAACTTTGTTGTAATGCGTTCTGACTCTCGTACAACTCAAGCTGCACATTATATTGCCTGCGTAATTTCCTGCTTTCTCGACACTAGAGCTACACTGTTGACAGAATATTCTGCTACAAGCCGCAACATATCACTATGTTCTTTCTATGTCCTTGACATAGAACAGTTGCATAACATTCGCCCAGGTTCTATCCAAAGAAAAGGATGGTGCGGTCTGCTCACACTCGACAAGACCCAAACTGGCGCAGCAAATAAGGTGGTTTTTTTTTAAACACAAAAACGCCCGATCTAAAATGAGTGACCATTCCAAGTGGTATTTGCTCTCCCTTATCCTCCTTTTAGTGGAGCTCGGAAAACTGTGACTGTAATTTAGGATGTTTAATCTTGTGTGTCAACTACACTACTACTTCATACTGTCCAAACTGCACCTTAAAAGGGTTTACCTTCAGCCCCGCATTTTCGATAACCCACAAAGTTCTCAAAACCACGTGACAACGCTTTTCTCTCTCCTGGAGTTGCAAGTAGCATATCATTTATTTATTACTATCGGCATCATATTTTGGAAGGGGGCACGGACAATTGTTTTAAGTGGACATTTTTGTAAGATGACGAGGCTGTAATAGAAACACTGGGGCAGCCTCGTTCACAAACTGCTGTCCCTGAACGTAGTAGCTAACCTATTCTGACTATTGGGATGGACAAGAGTTGACACAAAAATAATAGACGCAACATTGAAGACAGGCTGTTCAAACTGTTAGATGCATCCGACTACTTAGGTCATTACCGTCTGGCATACTTGTTCAGAAAGATGTAATCAATGTTAACGGGAAGGAACTGTCTAGCTTAAGTGAGAAATGGATCGGGAATTCCTTTGGGAAATGTTTCGCCAGATCACTCCTTGTTGCTGTAGTTCCGTCGCTGCATTTAATTCTCTCTGCGACCTCGGTGTGACTGGCCTACTACTCGACGGGAATCACGTCAATAAATCCACCATCTTGTTTGAAATTGGCCCACATTAGTGGATATTTTTAAACAAGAGCAAAAAAGCCTGCACTCTTGCCACTTCCCATCGTCCCCAACTTCTGGCGTTCCAATAGATCGGTCGCTATGATGATGTCTTCGTTATTGTCGTTAAAGCACTGGTGTACAGTTCTAATAGTGTTCATGTTTTATTTCGAGACGGGTTCACTAGACTGTGCGAACATGGATCCTCCTCCTACACTGGCTAAATTTGCTCATATGGGTAAATCCAGTTTCATGATCGATATTGTGGCCCGATGTCTTTAAACACAATGCACTGGTAGCCCTCACCCTTGTCACCGGCAGTCAGGAATTTTAACTCATCTGCCGCGATCTTGAAAACAGGTCCTATTACGCTACTGTTCGATGATATGTGGTGATCATACACTTGGTATATTCGCGGTTCCTATCCTGTTTCCCCTACACATTTCGCTGAACACTTATCCTGCAATCTCAGGGCCGGAGATTTCCGGAGATTTTAACCACTCGAACCTTAAGTCAGTGCTCCCCAAATTTCATCAGTATGTGGGCTTTGCAACAAGGGGGGAGAACGCGCTGGACCTGTTTGACACAAACATACCCGACGCGTACAGTGCCGGGCCCCGCCCCACCTCGGTTACTCAGACCACATGTCTTTATGCTAATCCCAGCATACAGACCGCTTGTCAGGCGCTCCAGACCAGCTCAGAAGCAGGAGAAATCCTGGCCAGCAGGAGCCATCTCTGCTCTTCAAGACTGCTTTGAGCACACTGACTAGCACATGTTTAGGGAGGTTGCAAACGATGGTGACTCTACCAACTTAGAGGAGTACACAGCATCAGTGACCAGCTACATCAGCAAGTGCATTGATGATGTTACTCTGTCCAAGACCACCACTATACATGCTAACCAGAAGCCATGGATGACTGTGGAGGTGTATGCGCTGCTGAGGTCCCGTGACTCCGCCTTCAGAGCAGGCGACAAGGCAGCCCTCACAACAGCAAGGGGCAAACTGTGCCAGGCCATCAGAGGGGCAAAGCGTGCACACGCGCAGCGAATCCACAGCCACTTCCAGGTCAGCGGCAACACACGGCGCCTATGGAAAGGCATGCAGGACATCAGCAATTACAGGACAACATCACCTGACTGTGCGGGTGATGCCTCCCTCCCAGGTGCGCTGAATAATTTCTACGCCCGTTTACAGGCAGAAAATGACGTGGCGGTGAGGAAGTCCACCCCCCGCCCCCCTTACAAATAATCAGGTGGTGTGTGTCACCGTGGCCGATGTAAGAAGAACCCTGTGCAGGGTCAATCCACAGAAGGCTGCTGGACCAGAGAACATTCCTGTTATAGTGCTAGCAGTCCAGCAAGTAGATGTTCTCACTGACATCTTCAACATCTCCCTGAGCAGTGCCACCGTTCCAATGTGCTTCAAGGCCACCACCACCATCCCCGTGCCGAAAAAGTCTTCAGTGCCGTGCCAAAATGACTACCGGCCCATTGCACTCACATCAATCATCATGAGGTGTTTCGAGAGGCTCGTCATTAGTCGTATCAAGACGCTGCTGCCCCCTCCCCCACTTACAGGACCCCCTGCAGTTTGCGTACCGTCCCTACCGCTCAACAGACGACGCCATTGCCATCATTATCCACCTGTCCCTATCGCATCTGGACAAAAAAAAAGACACATACGTTCGAATCCCATGGACTCCAGTTTAGCATTCAACACAATCATCCGTCAGAAACTGATTGGAAGGCTGAGCCTACTGGGCCCGAACACCTCCCTCTGCAACTTGATTCTAGACTTCAGTCCGGATCGGGAGCAGCATCTCCAAATTCATCACACTGAGCACGCACCCCCACCTCCCAGGGTTGTTTTCTCAGTCCACTGTTGTTCACTCTTCTGACCCACGACAGTGCTGCAACACACAGCTTGAACCACATCATCAAGTTCGCCGATGACACGACCATGGTGGGTCTCATCAGCAAAAAGGACGAGTCCTCTTACAGAGACGATTTGCAGCGACTAACGGACTAGTGCAGAGCCGACAACCTGTCTCAGAATGTGAACAAAAGAGATGGTTGTTGACTTCAGGAAGGCACGGAGCGACCACACCCCGCTGTATATTGACTGCTCCTCGTTAGAGATCGTTAAGAGCTTAAAATTTCTTGATGTTCACCTGACAGAGAATCTCACCTGGTCCCTCAACACCAGCTCCATAGCAAAGAAAGCCCAGCAGCGTCTCTACTTTCTGCGAAGGCTGAGGAAAGGCCATCTCCACACCCCCCCCCCCCCCATCCTCATCACATTCTAAAGGGGTTACATTGAGAGTATCCTGAGCATCACTGCCTGGTTCGGAAATTGCACTGTCTCGGATTGCAAGACCCTGCAGCGGATAGTGAGGTCATCTGAGAAGATCATCGGGGTCTCTCTTCCCGCCATCACGGACATTTACACTACACGCTGCATCCGCAAAGCAAACAGCATTATGAAGGATCCCATGCTCCCCTCATACAATTTGTTCTCCCTCCTGCCATCTGGGAAAAGGCACCGAGGCATTCGGGCTCTCACGACCAGACTATGTAACAGTTTCTTCCCCCAAGCTATCAGACTACTCAATAACCAGAGCCTGGAATGATGCCTTACTGCCCTATTGTCTTGTTTATTATTTATTGTAATGCCCGCATTGTTTTGTGCACTTTTTACAGTCCTAGTTAGGTTTGTAGTCTAGAGCAGTTTTCTTTTTTTTTCCCCCCTTGTGTTGTTCAGTCTAGTTTTTGTACTGTGTCATTTAACACCATGGTCCTGAAAAACGTTGTCTCAGTTTTGCTATGTACTGTACCAGCAGTTATGGTTGAAATGGCAATAAAAGGTGACTTGACTTGACTTGACTCAGCTTATGAGCAAGCAGCGGTCTCTGCTACAAATTATTCGCTTATCTCAACTGATACGTGGGAACAGTTTTGATGAGGTATTTGTGATTATCGGGGAAGCATAAGTTTTCTCACTTCTGGGTGTCTATACCTTAGGTAAGGAAGAGCCAAGGGGTGTGAAAATTTGCCACTTTTGTGGGGGATGTGAAAGAAAGGAATAGCTTTGTCAAAAATTTCCATCTAAATTGCGTTTTATACCTACGGAACGAGGTACAGCCTGACCTCCCCAGTAACTGTTGGAGTTCCCTGAATTTCCCCACCACGTCTGTAGTGTGGCATGCTCGACCCTGGCCCCTGCATCTAATCCGAGGCCATTCATTAATCTGAGGTGAAGTGAAGCTGGGCTCCAACGTAATGAAGGATGAAGCTGAAATCAGTCTGGTTACTGAGACCTGAGTTGCTGAAAGTCTTGTTTGATGGACGAGGTAAGCATTTCCAGGAGACAGGGAAAGTCCCCATTTGTGGCCGCGGCCGAAGAAACTGTAAATGAGATGATAGGGTCTCAGAGACTAAGGAAACACTCCGATAGGCTGGCGTAAGACGCATTATGGAAGCAGTGCCTGTCCTCACAGTGATATATACTACAGCCATTTACAATTGAGTTGTATCTGATATTCCGAAATTTGACAAATGTTAATTTTAAAGATCAGAAAACGTGACTATTGGGGGTGGGGGAGAATGTAAGGTGTTTACTGCTCATGCCGTAGGGTATTTCATTTAGTAGCTTTCCGTCGAAAACAGTGTGTCCTGCTGATAATGTTTTGGTTTTGGTTTAAGACAAACGGCTGAAATGTTCAGCCTACCAATGTTATGTCAGCCAATCAGGACGGTGGAAGGCAAAACTCCTGGGGAAAGTGAGTAGGAGAGATATCTGTTGTCTTTTTGGTTGGAAATGGAGAGAGGAGTTCGAAAAAGACTGTCTTAGCCTTCGATTCGAGGGGAGATGGTATTGCAAGGGTCCCTCGTAAGTTGAAGGGGTCCAAGTTGGAAAGTTCTACGGGTATTTGTGAGGATAGAAGGGCGCCCGAGTAACGGGCATACCCAGGTGTTGTAAGAAACGAGCTTCAATACTGTGCACATTTAGAGAGAAGTAGATGTTACGGGTCCTTTTTGTTATTATTATTTAAATTTTAATTGTTATTTTCCTCTTAGTAACTGGTTGATAAACTGAAGCAAATGCATTTTCCTTATAATTATATGTAGTGTATGATCTGGTATTTCTTTCCGACGGTTAATTGTACATGGGCAGCCTTTACGCAACATTTGCTCAAATCGGGTTTCTATTAATCGAAGCACCCCAACTTTCCTGTTTGGTTTGACCAAAATCATACCAAACCTAGACGTACATTGTTTAAGAAAGTTGACATTCTCACTGCTGAGTCCAGTGGCTTTCAGTAAAGCTCGCTAACGAGTCAAGTTTTTATACAAGTCCAGTGAGTGGGATCCCACGATACAGAGAAGTCGGTCTGAGCTTCACCAGACAACCACCGAGAGTAGGTGGGGTTGGCATGCCACTGTGAAGTACACCCTGGAACAGGTAGGAATTCAGAACGAATGAGAGACATAGGTGGACAGCCAAAGCAATAATATCCAAGGCCAACAATGACAATACACAACACTGAAAATATAGGAAATCGAATAAATTGCTTAGTAATCAATTCGATACCAATTGAGACAGCTGCAGAACGGAGAGATAAAAAAGCAGATCCACTCCAAACACATACAATTAGACATACAAGGTAATTAATCCAAAGACAACCCATACCAAAGACATACAAAAGACGTGATACTGAAAAAATACAGTCCACATACTAAAAATGACAAAAATTGCTTTTTTAAACCAAGCCTGGTTGAGACACGTAATATTCTCTAACCTTGCTGCAAGATCATCTACTGATTCCGAATACTGCGTGCAGACAAATTTACACTTGTCAGGCTTATATCAATCACCCTTTTCCACACCCCATCCTCACGTTACAATTCAGTTAAACCAACTGCCTGCAGTTTGGCCCTATAATCAGCCGTTTCGTCTTATAAGTGGCTCTACACACTGCATTAGCAAGTATACCAGTGGCCCAATATTTTGCCCACTCTCTTCGGTTCCCAGCCAGATGTCAAGTTATTTTGTACAGTGGTATGCAAAAGTTTGGGCACAACTGATCAAAATTTCTGTGATTGTGAATAGTTCAGTGAGTAGAAGAAGAACTGATCTCTAAAAGCGATAAAGTTAAAGAGGAAACATTCTTTCCAACATTTTAGGCAAAAAATAGTGTATTATTTTAGTTTTGTACAATTTTAGAGTGATAACAAGGAAAGGAGCACTCGTCAAAAATTTGGGCATCCCAGGAGATTTGAGCTCCTGTAACGTTTGCCAAGGACTCAGACCTTAATTAGTTTGTTAGGGCTATGGCCTGTTCACAGCCATCGTTAGGAAAGGCCAGGTGATGCAAATTTCAAAGCTTTATAAATACTCTGATCCTCAAACCTTGTCCCAACAATCAACAGCCATCGGCTCCTCTAAGCAGCTGCCTAGCACTCTGAAAAATAAAATTAATAATACCCACAAAACAGGAGAAGGCTACAAGAAGGTAGCAAAGCGTTTTCCGGTTGCCGTTTCCTCAGTTTGTAATGTAATTAAGAAATGGCAGTTAATAAGAACGGTGGAGGTCAATTTGAAGTCTGGAAGACCATGAAGATTTTCCGCGAGATCTGCTCGTCGGATTGCTAGAAAGGCAAATCAAAACCACCGTTTGATGCAAAAGACCTTCAGGAAGATTCAGCGGACACTGGGGTGGTGGTACACTGTTCTATTGTGCAGTGTAACCTGCACAAGTATGACCCTCATCGAACAATCATCCGAAGAAAACCTTTCCTGCAACCCCACTACAAAATTCAGCATCAGAAATTTGAAAGGGAACATCGAAACAAGCCTGATGCATTTTGGAAAGAAGTCCTGTGGACTGATGCAGATAAAATAGAAGTTTTAGCCGCAATGAGCAAAGGCATGTTTGGAGAAAAAACTGTGCAGAATTTCACGGAAAGAACACCTCTCCAACTGTTAAGCACTGGAGTGGATCGATCATGCTTTGGGCTTGTGTTGCAGCCAATGGCACGGGGAACATTTCACTGGTAGAGGGAAGAATGTATTCATTTAAATACCAACCAATTGAGGAAGCAAACATGGCACCGTCTGTAAAAAAGCTGAGGAAGAAAACTGGATTGTTGCTGCAACAGGATAATGATCTTGAACACACGTCAAAATCCACAATGGACTCCCTCAAGAGGCGCAAACTATGCCCTCACAGTCCCCGACCTAAACATAATTGAAAATCTGTGGATAGACCTCAAAAGAACAGTGCTAGCAAGAAGGACTAAGTAGCCCATGGAACTAGAAGCCTCTTGCAAGGGAGAATGGGCAAAAATCCCCCAAACAAGAACTGAAGGTCTCTTAGCTGGTTACAGAAAGCAGTTACAAGCTGTGATACTTGCCAAAGGGGGTGTTACTAAGTACTGACAATGCAGGTTGCCCAAACATTTTCTTCGGGCCCTTTTCCTTTTTTTTTGCTATTTTTAGAACTCTAGAAGATGCAAAAAAAGTATTCTTAGAAATGTTTCATCTTTAAATTCACACAGTAACAGAAATTCTGACCTGGGTTCCCAAACTTTTGCATGCCATTGTATCTTCTCAACATCTTGGCAATACTCTCCGCAAGGATATAGTTCTTTATCGGGTTCAGATGTAACTTTTCATTTTATACAGATTACTTGTTACACCAATCAGATCTCAATGATTTCATATATATGAAACAATGGCCCCAGCATCTAATCCGAGGCCAGTCATTCATCTGCGACATCACTCTATATTCCTCCCTGAGTTGCTCGAGGAACTGGGAAGCATCCATAGGTTACTGCCTTTTGACTCCTGCTATTCAGCCTTTTCCCATGCTCCTATACTGGTTGCGCAGGATCTCGTTCCGTTTTCTACCTATGACATTGTTCCTAATAAGCAGCACGGCCTCTGCATTAGCCCTGAGACATTCTTAATCGTTGCATGTGAGAGGCGACAAACATTCCTAGGGTATTTTTTTAGCTGGCACAGAAACGCGTGCTTTTGTATTGTTTATTTCTGTACATCTCCAGACTCGGATTACTATCGCATTACCTGCCTTCTCTGCTAACACTTAGCGCCGACCATAGCGCTGCCCATAAACTAGATGCTGCTGCTGTGACGTTCAAGATCAAACCATCGGAGGTGTTCAAAGTACCTAACTGCGGCAGAGGGAAACAGCAGCAGGGGAACACTCTGCTGACTAGTTAATCCCTTTGTTTCCGCTAGTAGTCACACATCCGCTTCCTGCAGTCTGCATTTTTTGTTGCTGCTAAACTAAACTTCTCACCCTTGAGGTTTTCAGCTCCCGGATTGGCCTTAGTACATCTGGCACCAACTCCAGTGCACTTGTATTTGCCTTTTGAAAAACCTAATAAAAAGGTTGAAAAAGAAAGAAAAAAAAAGACGTCAACCAGGAGATAAAACTGGGTGCATTTTCAGCAGATGTACTTTATGAAACGGCGGACCGTTACAATATCTGATTAAACCAGATTTCCACTACATTAGCAACCACCCTGCTTACATTTGTTATAATTCTGGGTCTACCTTCCTGGACATAACTGTTATAGTCAACCAAGTGACTCCAAAATCGTGAGCACAATTGGACTCCGCCTGCTGTCGTCAATGCCCGACTCTTACAAAACAGCCCCACTCAACACAGATCTTTACCAAAAGGGTCCCACCAACCACTGGCTCATCCAATAATGAACGTTCCCAAAATGGGAATTCACAATATGGACGCGAAGTTTACATTATCTCGTCTTATTGAAACAAATAAGACACAATCCGGAGGAAACTTGCAATTTTCAAATGGCAACCGCCCAGGAAGATGCCGCTCCCTCACTCGGTACGTCAAACAAATATTGTCTTCAGTGGGGGAAAAGTGAGCAATACAGCCGTCCAATAAAACTATCGGCTTAGCTGATGGTCAAGGACCTTTTCCCTTCGTTGTCACGATGGTCTGCCATATGGCGGTGTGCCAATTTTGAAGAACACTCTGCATATGTAGCTTCTTAATGAGGTAAAGCAGCTGTGGAGATTGAACTGCGAGGTTCTCTGTCGGAGAACTAATGAGCAGATTGTCAATGATTTCCCCCCCCCCCCCCTTTAGTCTAGGTGCTTTTGGAAGGTCAGAATTGTTTTGCCCAGAACCTACGAAATCTTCCGATATTCTTGATGGCTACAAACGGGTAAAGTGTCCAAATGCAGGAAACAATGGAATCTCCAATCACTAGTGTTCCGCTTATTTTCACACTGCAGTGCTCTGCATCAAGGAAGAGTATTTGCAGTGCAGACCTCGGTAAAATGGCAGCGCGTTCGGACGCAGCAGCCTCTCGGGGGGAACAACCACATGTGTTTTTCTTTCCTTGTTACATACAAATATTTTCAGGATTACAAGACAAATCTTGACTCATGAACTTGGTTTATTCCGACTCTACCCCGCCAATGAGTTGCACATTGGTGGATATGCGGACTCGGTGCTAAACGTCTTGCTGTCTGATACGTCGAAGGCATCGAAGCCGGTCAGTCAAGGCGGCGTGAAGTGTTACTATGAGCGATTAACTTGGACGATTCCGTTGCGATAGGAAGACTCTGCTGGAAATTCATAATGCAACATGTCGCAAACCCGATTCCTTTATGTTGTGGTACGACAGTCAGCAGACAATTGTCTTTCCAAGGTGGCTGCGAGGTGAAGACCTTCAGCCGAGCGTTTTCTTGCTGCGACAGCCCATATAGAGGAAACGCCAGACGCGTTGTAGCTTGAGATCGGTGCCTTGTCGGGGTGGGGAGAGTGACCGCTTCCTCTGGTGCCGTTCACCAGTGATCGACTCGTGTTCTGTCAGGCTGGATTGCGTGCGAGTGAGCGAGTAGCATCTTGCTGTGCGTTAGACTGTTGAAAACTGCACGTTTTCAAATATCAATATGCGGGACAAGTCTCTCAGGGACTTGGACAATATGTAATATTTCTTTACGTGACAGTATTTTTGTTTTTTTTTTGCTATGTTGAATATGTCTTGTGCGTTTTGTTGGTGGAACCCCGGGGAATGCTGTTTCGTCGGATAGTATTCAAGTATGATTGATTGCTATTTAAACACAAATTTTATTCCATTGATTTTATATCTGTTCCCAGGTGGTAGAGATACAGTGGATTGAGTCGACTAGCTGAGATCATGAGAGGCAGCAGATTTAGTGAGGTTGTCATATCTAAGGTGATGGATGCAGGTGACCACCAGATCGTTGACCAGCAGGGAATTTAGATGAGGTAGGCAGGGAATGCTGTGTAATCAGTTCCTTCAGTTCATGCATATGGTTTTACATACTGTAGAGTGATGGATAGCAGCACTAATCAGGTCTGCTGAATAACGTTGGCTTGTGATACACAGCAGAGGGCTGCAGTGATTAGTGCCCCGATAGCTTGGAGACGGGCATACATTTTTGCGGCTTGACCCAATAAGCCGGATGGTGTTTCGCCTCCAAGTGCTAGGGTCGAGAAGGATACCGCTACGCGATTGTAGAACATCTTAAAGGTGGAGTGTGAACAGATTGATGCAGTGACACAGCATTACAGAAATGAAACAGAACCGTAGGTACATCAGGTGCGTGCCGACATGAGATTCTGCATTGTCTCATCCTCAGGTGATCCATAGACCTCCATACCAAGCGCATATAATTAACCAAACCTCTTTTGAAAGTAGAAATCCAAGTTTAATAGGCGGAGCTTAGTGAACATAGCGCTGTACGGCAACTCGCTTGCTTGCATCTTCGGAAACAACTCTATTTCCATCTTTCATATCTCTGTTTTCCATTTCAGGTGTCTTTGGAATACCCTAACGCAGAGTTACATGCTGTCTTAGGATCTTTGCAGGAATTGGGCCCGCTCTCGTGTTTTCAGGACTGGCCGTTATCTGGCATAACAAAGGCATGACCGTAGGCTTCGGCTCGCCTTTGGAGGCCTAGGGGCTCTTGAGACGGGCAGATCGAAGATCGATATCCCGACAGGCTGGTGTGTCGTGGAAACCGGAAGATCTTTGGCTGCGTACCTAGAGACCTGATGAGGAATTCTTCCTCATCAGTATTCTACAAACTTTTGTAAATGGACATCCTTTTCTCTGATATGTCCTCTGGTCCACGATTTATGACTTTAGGAATTATCATCTTGATATCACGTCCATATAGGTCTTTCAAATTTTGATTTTTTTCGATGAGATCCCTCCTCTTCTAAATTCCATGGAAAAGAGGGCCGCAGCCATCAAAAGTTTCTCAAACGATAAACCTTTTATTCACAATATCATTCTCCTGAACCTCTTATAATCGCGTTCCGATGTCAGCACATCTTTTCATAGAAAAGAAACCCGACGTTGCTCACAAGTGAGGCCACACCAGTGCCTTATAAAGCCTTAGCATTAGATCATTATGTTTACATTCCAATCGAATGCTAACATTTCTGCAACCTCTTTGCCTCACCATCAGTACCCAGCTCTCCAGCTTTAGTACTGTCACTATTCACCAGCAGGGAATCAGAAATGGCATCCTTTATTTCATAAAACCTGTGTGGATGAGTCTGTGCCGATGACAATAAACTGAAAATAGTCGATTGAAAAGCTATGGGTGAACCAGTAGATACGTAGATTCTGCGGGTTAGATCGGTGGCACTCAGGTCTAGCCATTCAGAGCTATCCAAGAATGCCAGATGAAACTCACCGAGTGCTCGCTCAGGAGTAAAGGAAACATGACGAACCAGGTTAGAGACGGATTCAGATGCACATCAACTGGAGCAGAGTTAGCAGACCGTTACCTTATACAAAGCGCGGCCTATCTTCTTGAATGTCAGTTTCCCTTAACTCCCAGATCAGGTCAAATACTTTATTTTTTCCTACGCGTTTAAAGGAAGAATTAAACTGCCGATATTGGGCTCTGTGCAGCAACCAGTGACCCTGTGATGTTTTTCTAAGAGGCCAACGTCATATTTTATTTCCAGTGAGTGAACCCTCGCAAGGTGGCAGGCCCAGATGGGGTACTTGGTAGGACTCTGAAACCCTATGCCAAACAACTTGTGCTATGTTCAATAGTATTTGCAATCTTTCAGAGATACAATTGGAATTTCCTACTGGCTTCAAAACGGCAACTATCATACAAGTCCAAGAAGAGCAGGGTAAACTGCTTTAACGACTGCGCCAAGTAGCATACAAATCGACATCGATGAAGTATTTCGACTGAAAGTTATGGTTATAATCAAGCGTTTTATTTCAGCCAGCACCTGGACCAACAATAATTCTCTATTTCCTCTACAGATGCGAACATATTGGCTCTTCATGTGACAATACTAATACTAATATCAGGCTGCTGTTTATTCACTGCAGCTATACCGTTTAGATCATCAGATCATCTGACATTGGAACAGAATAAGGACAGTAGGCCCATCTATTCTGTTCCACCATTTCATCATGGCTGATGCAATTTTCCTCTCAGACCCATTTTCCTGCCTTCTCCACGGATCCCTTCATACCCTGACCAATTAAGAAGCTATCAAATGTTACCTTCAGTATGTACATAGGTTCCTTTGGCAACGAATTCCACGGAGTCACCAACCTCTGGCTGAACACATTCTTCCAAATCTCCGTTCTCAAAGGGCGCCACTCTATTCTATGCTGTGCCCTGCGATCATAGAGTTTCGCATCAGAGCAGACATCCTCTTCACATCCAATGTATCAAGGTTTTTCACCATTTGATCAGGTTCGATGTGGTCAACTCTAATTAGATTAGATTTGATTAGGTTCGATTCAACTTTATTGTCATTGTTTCGAGTACAGATACAAAGGCAATGAAATTCAGTTAGCATCTGACCAGAAATGCAAAGGATAGTGTTATTTACAAAATAACTGCGAATAAATAGTAAGTGCTAGAGCACACAAATATAAAAGTACTGAGATAGTGCAATATGGGTGCAATACTGCTTAGCCCTGTGATGTGAGGTTCAGCAGGGTCACAGCCTCAGTGAAGAAGCTCTTCCTACCGGATGTGAGGAGAATAAAAATTCCATGGATAGGGTGAGATGCATCCTTGATAACGCTTTCCCCCCTGCTCAGGCCGCGTTTATGGCAGTTGTTCTGAATGGTGGGCAATTGGGTGCCGATAATCCGCTGGGAAGCTTTAACCACCCGTTGGACTGCTTTGCGGTCCGATACGGAAAATTGCTGTACCACACTGAGATGCAG
This sequence comes from Hemitrygon akajei, assembly GCF_048418815.1. Taxonomy (NCBI): domain Eukaryota; kingdom Metazoa; phylum Chordata; class Chondrichthyes; order Myliobatiformes; family Dasyatidae; genus Hemitrygon; species Hemitrygon akajei. Next base: position 4,184,103 of record NW_027331941.1, read on the forward strand.
TTGGTGAGCATGCTGTCCACGGTACAGCGGTAAAATTCCGTTGGTATCCTGGGACAGAGGTGAGATTTCTTGATGCTCCGCTGGAGCATTTCTTGTTGCGCCTTTTTGATCAGTATGAACGAGTTCAGGGACCAGCTGAGATGCTTGGAAGTGTGAACATTGTTACGTACCCCGTAACTGGGTGTCTGACCAGCAGATAAAGAAGAATCCGTTGGAGTCTGGTGATACTATATTCAAAAGGGGTTATTAGTAAAATAAGATAATCAATATCAATAATACAAATATATAGATAACGCAAGTTAGCAATAATAAACCTAAAAGTGTAGGAATAATAATAAACAATAATAAACAAGCTCTATCGATGTCTAGGGATAAATGAATTGTCATAGAAAGGTGTAAAATTCAGATCAGTTCATGCGTGCTGATGTAGTTATGGTTGTTGTGTTGTAATCGTTGGAGAGAGAGAGAGAGAGCGAGCGAAATGTAACAGCTACAGTCAGGCCAACCTTCCTTTGCTTTCTTAATCCGTCGTATCTTTGTGGCCATTCAGTTATGACCCCTCTGCCGTTCAGCTAGACCGTTCTTCTGTGGTGAACTCGTCACTCTGGCATGAGTGGCACACACACAAGTCCCCACCGGCCCTGCTATAACACTGAGTTTAACTGACCGATCTCCTTATTCGGTCTCCGATGCCCCACACCTTCCCGTCGGTTCCAACACTCAAACAGTGTCGACTAGTGTGTCTCCTGATGTGTCTGAAGGGTGTCTCTCCAGACCTGACTTTTATCCCTACTCACGGGGTCTCAGCTATCAATTTTAAATGACTGAGGAATGTTAATGAACAGAATGGTATAAGATAAATATCCCTCGCAGAAGTCATAATACGGTAAATCAACAAGTCTCTCACCCCTCCCTTATCTGTAGCAGAAGTTCTTGCATGTTTTCTTTTCATCTCTCTCTCTCATGAGCAGCACAGCAACAGTAATGGTTTGTGATTCTCAAAGGGGGGTGGAATATGGATAATTCTGCACCCTATTGTCCATCAGAACTGTTCATCCTTCATAACACCCCCATCCTTCTGGGAATTTTCACCAAGGTGAAAATTAACTAATACAGCATCTTACAGAATTACTGAGTTTAACAAAATACAGAAGTGGTCTTAACTACAAAAATGATACAGATATATTTTCAACAACATATAAATAAACAATCAGCAATTACATTGCCACTCCTCTTTATATGTTGTATTTTAATATCAAATTCCTGTAGCAACAGACTCCAACTTAGTAAAGTCCTATTTTTATTTTTCATGCTAGCCTGAAACAACAAGGGTTTGTGATCAATATAAACAATTAATGGTCTCTGTGCTGATCAAATGAAGACCTCAAAATGCTGTATCGCCAAGATAAGTGCCAGCAATTCTTTTTCCACAGTAGAGTAATTTCTCTGATGCACATTGTACTTTCGAGAGAAATACGCTACCAGGTGTTCCACTCCATCCCCTTCTTTCTGCAATAGGACTGCCCCTGCAGCCTCATCACTTGCATCAGTCATCAGGGAGAATGGTTTCCAAAGGTCAGGTGTTTTTAACACAGGGTGATGGCACAGTATGGTTTTCAACTTCTCGAAAGCTTCCTGACAAGAACTGCTCCACTCAAATTTTTCCTCCTTCCGTAGGAGTTTTGTAAGCGGGAGGGCAATATCCGCAAAGTTCTTACAAAATTTTCGATAGCACCCCAACATGCCCAAAAACTTTCTCAGTGCTCTCTTATTTTTTGGTACAGGAACCTCGGAAATAGCCTGTACTTTAGCCTGCACAGGAGCCAACTGCCCCAGTCCTACCACATACCCCAAGTACGTGATCGTGGCATGACCAAATTCACATTTTGCGAGGTTCACTGTGAGATGGGCTTGAGACATTCTTTTAAACAGCTTCTCTACAGCCTCAAGGCGCTTATCCCATGTGTCACTCCAAACTACTACATCGTCAATATAAGCCTTTGTATCTGTTAACCCTTTAATCACTGCGTCAATCATCCTCTGAAATGTCCCTGGAGCATTTTTCACTCCGAACGGCAAGACATTGAATTCGTAGAACCCGGAGGGGGTGACAAAGGCTGAAATTTCTCAAGCCCTGTCCGTAAAAGGAACGCACCAGTATCCCTTTAGCATTTCAATCTTAGTGATGTATCTCGCTTTACCCATTTTATCAATACAATCGTCCACCCTGGGGATAGGGTAAGCATCTGTTTGTGTGACAGCATTCACCTTTCTGTATGGAGATGCCCATGCAGACGCAGATTCACGAATAATACCAGCAGCTAGCATATGCTCAATTTCTTGTTCCACTAGCTTGTTCTTTCCCAAATTCATCCGATAAGGGGATTGTTTAATAGGCTGGGTTGAGGTAACAACAACATTATGCTCTGTTCCTTTGCACCTCCTTGGAACATCTGGGCATAAATCTACATGCAGTTTAATGAGCTGTATCAGCTGCTGTCTTGGTTCAGGCTCTAAATGACTGACTTTATCAGCAAGGTTGGCTAAATTAACAGAGTTCTGTAGTCTGGTGGGTACCATGCTTATCTTTTCAAAGCGCTCAGGCCCCTCCGTATCAATCCTTTCCGCCTCATCAGTTTTCGTGACCGCACCGACCACCGTGGGGGTCGATTCATGATAACCTTTCAGCATGTTTACGTGAAACAACTGGCTCGGCTTTCGTCTATCAGGTGTTTCGATCACATGATTCAGAGAGTCTGTTTTCTTAATCACTTTGTACGGTCCTTGAAACCTTGCCTGTAGGGGGTTGGTAACTACAGGGAACAGGATCAAAACCTTATCGCACACGTGAAATTCTTGCTCTCGGGCTCGTTTATCATACCATTGTTTCATTTTAGTCTGGGAGTCTTTGAGGTATTGCTTTGCCAGGCCACATACCTTATGGAGTCTTTCCCGGAATTTCAAAACGTAGTCAATCACATTGACTTGAACGCTCGGACTAGACCATTTCACTTTAAGTAAGGTCAAAGGTCCTCTGGGTTTGTGACCAAAAACGAGCTCAAATGGACTGAACCCCAGAGATTCCAGAACCGTATCCCTGACTACAAATAAGAGAAGTGGTAATGCATCATCCCAGTCATGAGTGTTTTCCTGACAGTAAGTTTTAATCATGGTTTTTAAAGTCGCGTGGAATCTTTCCAACGCTCCTTTAGATTCCGGATGGTATGCAGAGGCTAGAATTTGTTTAACTGCCATCTATGTCAACATTTGCTGAAATGCACGGGACGTAAAGGTACTCCCCTGATCTGACTGTATCTTCTTAGGTAACATTATCGCGGTGAAAAATTTAATGAGTGCCTTTACCACCGCAGAAGTCCTAATGTTTCCCGGGGCACAGTCTCTGGAAATCGAGTAGCAGCACACATCAGGGTCATGACGTACTGCTGCCCACTCGCAGTTCTGGGCAAAGGACCCACAAAATCCACGCTGATTCGAGAAAAAGGCTCCTCAAAGACGGGTATGGGTCTGAGAGGTGCCTTAGGGATAACCTGATTTGGCTTTCCTACCAACTGACAAGTATGGTACCTTTTACAATAGTCAGCAATATCCTTCCTCATATTTGTCCAATAAAAATCTTTCATAACCTTATCCACTGTCTTCCTTACTCTCAAATGCCCACCAAGAGGACCCTTGTGAGCCAAGTTGAAAATTTCGTTCCGATAGACCGTCGGAACCACCACCTGATGTATCACCGCCCAGTCCTCATCGACTGGCACCGTGGTCGGCCTCCACTTCCACATTAACACTCCCTCCTTGAGATAGTATCCCTCTGGTTCTTTATCAATCTCTGTCTCAGAAAAAGACGGATTCTCTCAATGCCACAAGCTCCTCATCACGTCTCTGCTCCTTTATAAATTCTCTCCTTGCTAAGGGTAGGTCTACCTCCTCTGCCTTACTCTCTCTAACCTTACTATTTTCCGCTTTACCACCCTCTAACCCCTCTTGGTGCAGGGTCTGTAATAACGTCTCAGCCAAATCAACACTGGACTAATTTAAATTGGCTTCTTTCTCAGCCGCCTTTCTCGACATGCTGTGCGTGATTGCGCATGCGGGATATATCTTAGACTCTATGGGCGGGTCCTCAGCACTTACAGGCTTGCTTTTTAATTTCACTGCTGAACACACGTCACCACCTGCTAATTAGTTACCAAGAAGGATGTCCACTCCGTCCCTCGGTAGTTCCGACCGCACCCCTATTTCGACCGGTCCAGATACCAGGTCATATTTTAAAATGATCCTGTGCAAAGATACGGCTTCAGTCCCTTTTCCGATACCTCTTAACACAACCTCCCCAGTCTCAGGACCGAAATCCAGCACATTCTTTAGGATCAATGACTGATCAGCCGCAGTATCTCTCCAGATCCTCACGGGAACTGGGGTTTCTCCTTCTTTCACAGACACCGTCCCTTCCGAAATAAACTTCTCACGCCCCTCTAAGGGCTCTATCCACCTTTGCCTTCCTCATCGATCTTCCGACCGACTCAATGCAACCAGTCGGGACTGTTGTTTTCCCTTTTCCTGTCTCCTTCCTCGGAGCAAAGCACTTAGATGTGATATGACCAACTTTCCCACAATTATAACAAGTAAAGCCAGGAACCTTCCGGCCAGCCTGCTTTTTCTCTTCCTTACCTTTTCCACTAGCTCACGGCTTATTCTCTGCCTTAGACGGTGGGCTTTCTGTACCGTCCCTACTGCCTTTCTGGTAACTCTTATTTGGGGGAAGCTTTGTCTTGTGGTTTAAGGCATACTCATCTGCAAACCTGGCAAATTCCGATATAGACTTATTCTTCGTCTCATACAGATACGTCCAAATATTATCCGAAACACAACCTTTAAATGTTTAGATCAGAATTAACTCTCTTAAACGATAGAAATCCTCCTCCACCCTTTCTGCAGCGCACCAGCGATCCAAGAGCACACCTTTCTTGTATGCAAACACTGTAAACGTCTGATTCCACTGTTTCCTTAAATCCCTGAACCTTTGTCTATACGCTTCAGCTACCAACACGTAGGCCCGAAGGATAGCCTCCTTTACTTCCTCATCACCCTCTGCAACCTCCTCACACAACGCCGCATATGCCCGTTGAGCCTTCCCTTTTAATACACTTTGTTGCAACGCCTCCCGCTTATCTCTGGGCCACTTCTGATTCACTGCCACCTTTTCAAAATGCAGAAAGTACCGATCAACGTCCGTCTCCTCGAACGGAGGTACGAACCTAAACTCCATACTAACATTAAACTTCTCCTCCCGGTCTGCCCCTCTATCCACACGTTGCCATTTCTCCCTCTCGAACTGCCGCTGTCTCTCTGCCTCCTCCCACTCCAGCTTCTTCGTTGCAGCTTCCGTCTCCTTTAACCGGATCCAATGCTCCCTTTTCTCCTTCTCCTCAGCTTCCCTCTCTGCTTCCAGCTGCCTATTTTTCTACCTCTAACTGAACCTCCCCGTCGGCTGGTTTCCTCTCAGGGAACAGGTCCAATACACCCGTTTGGAACACAACCTCGGATAGATAATGCATAGCTATTGCTCTCTATATATCCAACTTTCTCATCGACGATTTCACTGCCGAGAGATTTAATCAACTAGCAACACTCACCAATTCCGCCTTCCTGGCATCCTCCAATGCCCCCGAAGTCGGAGCTTTTATTTGTTTTTTCTATTTCCATCTCTGCTGGTTTTCCCGTCTGGTTACCCACGCAACCAGATCATATAAGGGACTTTGATTCTGATTCACTTGCCCCCAATTTGTTAATCAAATCCCGGAAGAGGAGGACCGAATTTGTTACGTACCCCGTAACTGGGTGTCTGACCAGCAGAAAAAGAAGAATCCGTTGGAGTCTGGTGGTACTATATTCAAAAGTGTTTATTAGTAAAATAAGCAAATCAGTACCAATAATGCAAATATATAGATAACACAAGTTAGCAATAATAAACCTAAATATTCTTAAAAACAAGCTCTAATAAAAACAATAATAAACAAGCTCTATCGATGTCTAGGGGTAAAGAATTGTCATAGAAAAATATATTCAGATCATAATGTCATAATACGGTAAATCAACAAGTCTCTCTCCCCTCTCTTATCTGTAGCAGATGTTCTTGCATTTTCTACTTTCATCTCTCTCTCTCTCATGAGGAGCATAGCAACAGTAATGGTTTGTGATTCTCAAACGGGGGGGTTGGAATATGGGCAACTCTGCACCCTATTGTCCATCAGAACTGTTCATCCTTCCTAACAACACCGAGGAATTTGAAGCTTGATACACGCCCCAGTACAGCTCTGTTGATGCAGTTGGGGACGTGAGTGTGGCTCCTAGCATGCCTGAAATCCCCAATGATCTCCTTGGTCTTCTGGGTGTTAAGGGCCAGGTTGTTGTCGGCACACCACGCGGCCAGGTGCTGGACCTCGGCCCGGTAGGTACGATGGTAGCGAAATTGAAACTTGTAGGGACAACTTTCTGGGACAGGGACAGATTGCAAATGTCGGTGAAGGCTTCGGCCAACTGACCTGCACAGACTCTGAGCACACGCTCAGGTATTCCATTCGGACCAACTGCCTTACATACATTCACCCTGCTCAGGGTTTCGCAAACATCGGAGATGGAAAGTGAGAGAGGCAGTTCACCAGGTGGGAGAACCGCTTTGAGGGTGACCTCCTTGTTCTCTCGGTCAAAGCAAGCGTGGAAGTAATTGAGCTGATCAGAGAGGGAAGCAGAGGTAGAAAGGGGCACAGTACCAGGTGGTGTGAAGTCTGTAATGATCTGCGTGTCATGCCAGATGTGCCAGGGATCCGAGGAGTTGAAATACTCCAGGATTTTCTGCTTGTATATATGTTTAGCCTGAGAGATTGCCCTCCTTAGGTTGGCCCTGTCTGAGCTGTAAGCCCCCCGGTCTCTAGATTTGAAGACTCAATCTCTGGCTTTGAGCAGGAGGCGAACCTCTCTGTTCATCCATGCTTTCAGATTGGGAAATACTTCTATTTGTTTTTGTAATGTCACTGTATCTGCACACGTGTTGATGTGCACAAGGATAAAGTTGGTATGTAAATCAATGTCAATCTCAGAGTCTGTGGTGGCATGGATAGCAAACGTGCGCCAGTCTGTGTGCTGGAATTGGTGCTGAAGAACAGAGTCGGCACCCTCCAGCCAGACCTTAATAGTCTTCATTGAGGATTTCACACGTTTAATGACCGGGCTATACAAGGGAAGCAGAAACAATAAAAGATGGTCGGACTGTCTCAGGTGGGGATGTGTAGTGGCTTTGTAAGTATCAGCCACATATGCGTAGACATGATCTAAAGTTTTATTATCCTTTGTGGTGCATGATACATTTTGGTAAAATCTTGGAAGCACGGTACGTAGTTTACAATGATTAAAGTCTCCAGATACAGTAAAGGCTCCTTCTAGATGTAATGTCTGCAACTTGCTAATAGCGGCACTGAGGTGTTTCATGGCTAATTTAGCATTAGCATCCGGTGGAACATAAACTGCGACAACAATGATTCATGTAAACTCTCAACGTTGATAAAACAGGTCGGCACCTAATAATCAGGCATAGCAAATCAGCAGGGCAATAAGTGTCAGCAATGTTAGAGTTAGTACACCATAATAGATTCACGTAGATGCATAAACCACCTCCCTTACGCTTACCTATCGCTGTTACAGCTCTGTCTGCCTGAAGACCGTCCTCCCTTCCAGCTCCACCACATTGTTTGAGACATCACTTTATAGACTCGTCTCCGTAAAAAAAAATCAAACAAACATCAGGTTGCAATCCATAAGACTTCTTTGTGTGAGGGTACAGGTCCATAGTTAGACCAGCTTTTTCGTCAGAGACCGAACATTGGTGAGGAAGATGCTTGGTAGCGCTGGCCGGTGTGGATTTAGTCTTAGCCTCGCACGCAAACCTTCACGCGTCTCCCGTCTTTGTTTACAGTCTCGACGCCGGCGCCGGGCCCTTCCGGTCGGAGCGATTTGAATGCATGTCTGCGGTGTCCTTACTAACTTCGGAGGTAATTGGTCGAAGTTGAATGGATAGTCCAAAGTAGTGTTGGTGCATCGTTAGTTAATGTCCAAAAGTGACTGTTTGTTGTAAGTATAGATCGCATAGCCGAACCGAGCGAACACGCAAGAAACAAGCAGATAAATTATCACTATTTTTCGAAATCTGGTAAGACACTGACCCTGGCGGTACACATGCGCCGCCGCCATCAGTTCCGAATTCTAGTCGAAATAGACCCTGAGCCGTCAACCGCGTCTCAGAAGACAATTTGTTCAATCCTGGAATCACTTTCCGAAACTTCCATTAAGCCCTCTCCTCTCTGAGGTAATGAGCCCGAAACTGCTCACAGTTTTTCAAGTGAGACCACTGCCAGTATTTTATAAAATATCAACATGACATCCATGCTTTTATATTCTAGTTCTCTTGAAATTAATGCAAACATCACATTTGTTTTCCTCACCACAGGCTCAATTTGCAAATGAACCATTAGTTAATCCTACTCAGGTACCTCAAATCACTAGGCGTCTCGTTTTTTTTAAATTTTCTTTCCATTTAAAAATAGTAAGCCCTTTCATTTCTTCTACCAAAGTGTATGACCATGGACTTCCCGACACTGTCCCTGCAGCTATCTTCGTATAGTCTGAATGGGGTGCGACAGTCATCAATGATGGGGGTAATCAAATATGAATGCCGCTTTATTTTTTTTTTAAATTCCACTGATGACCCTGAAATAATAGCTGGAATTTCCCGATGCAGTTTAAAAGGCACAATATATATACATCACATGGAGGAAGAAGGAATATAAGGCAAGATTATAAGGCTGTGGCTATGAAGCGAAGTCAAAGCCTGCAAAAAAAGCCAAAGGGAAATTATGAAGAGAACTAGAACGTCAATAAGATGTTAAAGATGGAATGCAGAGGTCAGTTTATCAATAATTTTGAAGAGGATACCGAAAGATCTTCAGGTACATTACGTGGGAAATTGACGAGAGATTGGATATCGCAGCGCTGAAACATGATGCTGGAAGGGTACTAATGGGAAGAAGGAAGTGGAGCACAAACTGAATAAGTATTTGCCAACAGTATTCGCAGTGGAAGTCACTAGCAGTATCGTGGATGTTCCAGATATTAGAGGTCATTAAGTGTGTAACTTTACCATTACTAGCGAGTAGGTTCTTGAGAAACTGAAAGGTCTGAAATAGAAAAGTGACCTGGACCACACCCCAGCGTTATGGAAGAGGTAGCTGAAGAGATTGCAGTCGCATCAGTAATAATCTTTCAAGAGTCACTATAATCTGGAATGGTTTCTAAAGACTGCAAAGTTGCAAATGTTATTCCATTCTTCAAGAAGGAAGAGAGGCAGAATTAGGAGAAATATAGGCCATTTAATCTGACCTGTATCGTTCAGCAGAAGTTCTAGTTGATTGTTAAGAATGTGGCTGCAGATTACTTGAAGGCGCATGATAAATTACGCAGTATTCAGCTCAGGTTGCTCATGGGAACTTATTGACTGATAAATCTATTGGGATTCTTTGAAAACATAACAAGCAGAATGGACAAAAGAAAATCAGTAAATGTGGCGTATTGGGATTTTTAGAAGGACATTGACAGGGTTGCACACATGTCACTGCCTAACAAGATAAGAACCCATGATATTAGAAGGAAGGTTATAGCATGGATAATGCAGTGGGTGATGGACAGGACTCAAAGAGCGGAAATAAAGGAGCTATTTTCGGTGAGATGCCGGTGTCCAGTGCCTATGCTACCAATCCACATGAACCAACTCCTCCCTCATCCCGTTGTAGTCTCGCTTGTTCAAGCATAATACAATAATTTTACATCTAATTATTTCATCCTCCATCTGTATGCGAAATTCAGTCATAGTATGATCACTCTTTCTAAGAGGATCCCTGACTACAAGATCGTTAATCGTACCTGTCTCATTGCACAGGACTAGATCTAAGAGAGTATTTTCCCCTTGCAGGCTCACAGTAATATGATGCTCAAGAAAACCATCACGGATGCATTTTATGAAGTCCTTCTCAAGACTTATTTGGCTAAACTAATTCTCCCATTCTATGTGGAAGTTAAAACCCCCGAAGACAACTGCCGTTCCTTTCTTAGAGACCAGAGTTATTTCTTTGTTAATCGCCTTTGCCACTGCAATGTTTTTATTTGATGGACTATAGACAAAACCAACAAGTGATTTTCATTTTCCTTTTACTATTATTAATCTCTACTAAGTTGGACTCAACATTCTGCTCCGTAGATCTTATATCGTCTCTCAATTCGGCCTGATCTCATCCCTAATAAAGACCGCTACCCTCCTCTGCCTTTCTGCCTAACTTTCCGTATTACCTGATACCCTTGGATATTTAATTCCCAGTCATCTCTACTTTGCATCCAGATTTCTGTAATAACCTGCAAATCATGTGCCTTGGTACAAGTTCTCTACCCTTGTATCTAATACTCTGGACATTTAGGTAAAATGCCCTTTTAGTATCTAGTAACCTCTGAGATTTTTGTTTTTTACTTTTCTACACACTATTCTACTTGTTTTCTTCACTTGCTCTAGCTCTGGTTATTGCATCACTTCCCTGTTACTATCTGTGTGGGTTCCCAGCCGAATGCCATATTAGTTTAAAACCTCCCCAACAACACTAGCAAATAATCACCCTAGGAGATTGATTCCGCCCTGCCCAGATGTAGACCGTGCAGACGGTACGGGTCCCACCTCCCCCAGGAGCGATTCCAATGCCCCAAAAATATGAAACCCTTCCACCTGCACCACGGCTCAAGCCGCATATTCATTCCAACTGTCCTGCTATTCCAAATCTGGTTAGCAGGTGGCACCGGCAATAATCCTCAGATTATTACCATTGAGGGCCTACTCTTTAATTTCTCTCCTACCTTCCTAAATTCAGCTTGAACGACCTCCCTCTTTCTTCCTATATCGTTACTTCCTGCATGCACCAGCTGGCTGCTTACCCTCCCCTTTCAGAATGCCCTGCAGCCTCTCCGAGACATCTCTGACACTTGCACCCCAGAGGCAACACACCATACTGAAGTTACGCTTGCGGCCTCAAAAGCTTCTCTCTAATCCCCTTAACATGGAATCCCCTACTACAACAGCTCTGCCACGCTTTTTCTTTCCCTCATGCGCAGAGCCACACACGGTACCATGATCTCGTCTACTGCTCTTCACCTGATGAGCCAACTCCCCCAACAGACTCCAGAGTGGTATATCTGTTTTGGATGACCACAGGAGTCTGCTGTACTACCTTCCTGCTACTACTCCTCTTGTTGGTCACCCATTCCCTATATTTCCATAGATCATTAAACTGCGGTGTGTCCAACTCACTAAATGTGTTATCCACATCATTTTCAGCATCTCGGAGGCCCCAAAGTAAGTCCATGCGCAACCATGCGCTATATCAGGAACTACAGCTGGATACACTTCCTACACACGTAGCCTTAAGGGACACTGTCAGGCTTCCTGCTTTCCCACATATCACAGGAGGAGCATGGCACGGGTCTGCACTCACCTACCATGTCTGAGCAACGAATATTAGCGGAGGAGGACCACAGGAGAAAAGGAAGAGCCCGCTGGAATATCGCATACTGTTATCTGTGAATCTCTGCGAACCAGTTCTTCGCCCTAACCGTTCTTCGCCCAAGCCCCGTTTGAGCCACAGCCCCTCTCACTCTGCACCTTCTTAATCCATTGCAGGCTCTGAAAGTTCAAAAAAAGAATGCTCATAAGGTGAAAACTAACTCAAGCTGAGAGTATGCACTGCGTCTAACAGGATGCAGAACACGATTCCTGGCAGCAGTAAAAAGAATTTCTGAAAAAAAGAGTAATAATCTAAATGCAGCCTTCTTAATAGAAACATTGAAAACCTACAGCATGATGTCTCTAGATGGCGACTGATGGAGTGAGTTGATTTGAAGCTTGCTCCTAAACTTTTCAATCTTTTACCACTCTTTTATTATTTACTTACACTAAAGCATATAACTGTTTTTTCAGATACTCTTACAATCTGGTTCTTATTTAGATAAAGCGAGTACCAGAGGACAATAGAAATTAGTTGAAAACAGTGGTGAGGGCGAGCTTACCCTGAATGCAATATCGAAGTTACTGTATGAAAGAATCGACCAATTAAATTTGAAACTGGAAATGAAAATTTCGAAATTATTCAACGAGAAAATCGAGCAGAGAGATTCGATATTGGAAGAGAAATTCGACGCCGTGGATTTGACGTTAAGGGTTATTACTACTGCAATGGGAACATTTAAAGGGGGGACCAAGGAGTTACAGGGACGTGCCTTTGAACTTGAGGAAGCCGACAAGAAGATGGAAGGCAGAGTCGAGATACTGGAAAGGAAACTGTTTTCGGCTGCTTTCGGCTTGATATAACTGTATTGGCGCAACAGAAAATTATGATGATTGATCTGGAAAATCGAAGTCGCAGACAAAATATTAAACTAATTGGCCGGCCTGAAGATATTGAAAAAGGACAAGACCCCACTGATGTTTTCTCTGAATTTTTAAGAAAGGTGTTTGCTCGGAAATGTTCTCCAAGTCACCGATTCTGGATCGCGCACATAGGATCCTGAGAACGAGACGGGCATCAGAATCCAAATCAAAGCGTGTCGTTTTACGATTTCATTACGTACATATTAAGGAACAGTTAATTTGACTTGCCCGTCAGAAAATAATTATGGAATATGGAAACCACAAATTTCGATTGGTAGAAGAAAATCGTCCCGAGGTGAAGCGTCAGAGATCGGTGTTTAATTCGATAATGAGTGATTTGTATCATGCTAAATTCAGACCTGCGTTATTATACTCTGCTAGTCTCAGAATAATCTTATCTGGTGCATCCCCCAAATAGTACACTTCAGTCAAAAAGGCTCAAACCTTTTTCGAGGATCTAAATGCAAGTGCGATAGGTTCGATATAGTCTAATGATTATGTGGATTTAATATTGTCTTCGATAGAAAGTGACAGTTTTCATAGTTTGATGATAAATTGTATTTGCCTAGTGAATAAAGTCCACAGTCTGTGACAGTATAATGGTTTCGATGATTAAAAACTGCTTTCTATAGTTTCAATTAAAATGGTAATTTGATACAGTCTACAGTTTAATGGTAGATCTTACATTTTTTTCTTACTTATGTTCTGGTAAAAAGTGCTTTCTGTTTCGAATTATGTATGTGCCATATTTTTAGGATAATTATTTCTTGACTTTTAAAATGGCTTTTGAAATATTTAAAAGTAAAAGTTTAAAGTAACCGATTGTCTGCTGCGCACTTGGTTTTTACTTCGTTTAGTCTATTTGAGACTGATGTAAATTTAAAGCATGGCAGTCCTCTACAGATTAAAGGATAATTTTGTTTATTATTATGTTTTAACATACGCTTGGTTTAATTTTAAAAACTATATATAAATCTTGACTTTCATAGTTTGATTTTATTCTCTCCTAGCTTTTGTAAAAGGTAATTCGGTTTTGACAAGAGTATCCGTTATATCTTTATGATAAAACCGTTCTTTATTGATTTTCCCCCTTGTGACCTTTTAAAATAACTCTGTTTGATTTGAGTTGTAATGAACTGAATGTCCATTTTTGAATTTGTGAAACATAACTAATCTATTAACACTTTCTCCTTTTTTTTCAAACTGGCTTTTCGTGATTTAAAAAAAATGTGAGTGGTATTCATCTCTTTTTTAAAAATTTTGGAACTTCGTTACTAGAGAGATGGGGGTAGAGTCCGGGGTAGTTTGCTTTCTAACTGTCTATTGGTTAGTTTCTGGGTTCTGTGGGGTGGGAGAGAAGTGTTTTCTTTTTTCTCTGTTTTTTTTTTCTCTGGGCTGGATTGATACTACAAATATGTCCGATTGTTGTGACTTCCGGATCCTCTTTTGACTTGTTTTCCTTGTTATAGGGACATGACTTCCCTACAGTACGATTAACCCTGTATATATTATATGATTTATTTACATAAAATTAATAAGACTATTAATTTTGATTCATGAAATGATAATGATTTGAAGCATCTGATTAAACAGAAAAATACATAAAAATATTTAAGAGACTGAAAGCTCAAACTTTCTTTTGATCAGGAGACTCATGTGAGGAAGGAGGACAATCAACGTTTCTATTAGATTTTGGAGGGGATGCAGTTTCATTCTAATTCATCCGCAAATGTGAAAGGTGTTTCTTCATTTATTGATTCTTCGATTCCATTCATTCATTATGAGACAATTTCAGAACCAACTGGTAGATTTTTGTTGATCCCCGGTTTACTTTATAATCAGGAAGTTTTTATGGTTAATATTTATGCTCCAAATGTCGTTTATCCTGAATTTTAAAAGAAATTATTTGCGTTATTCCCTAATTTGAACAAGTAAAAGTTGATAATGGGTGGAGACTTTAACTGCTGTTTGAATACTTTGATGGATAGGTCTTCAGTGAAACAAATCCTACCAATTAAATCTGCATTTTTTATTCATTCTTTTTTTTAGTGGACTCTGGAACATCAGACAATTGGCGGCTTCTGCATCCTAATGATAAAGAGTTTTCCTATTTCTCTCATGTACTTAACAAATATTCTTGAATTGATTACTTTTTATTGACTCCCGATTAGTACCATCTGTCATTGCTTGTGATTATGATGCAATTCCTATTTCTGATCATGCATCTCTGAAATTGCGAATTAAATTAGCTGATGTAAGTATTAGAGGTAGATAATGGAGGTTCAACTCGACCAGACTTAAAGACTTAAATAATGTTAGTTTCATTAAAGAACAGATCCGTTTTTTTTCTTTTCAACTATCTCTACTGAAGGAATTTCCAGTAGGATATTATGGGAAAATTTTATGGCATATATTCTTGGACAAATTGTTTCATACTCTGCTGGATTAAAAAAGCGAACCAATAATGAAATGAGTATATTGGTTAATCAGATTATAGCAATTGATAAAGAATATTCAGTTACTCCCAATTTGGAGATTTGTAAGAAGAGAGTTGAACTTACGATGCAACATAGTTTGTTATTAACATCTCACATTGAAAACCAGTAACTTAAAACTAAATCACCATTTTATGTACATGGTGATAAATCGGGGAAATTATTGGTCAATCAATTGAAAATTGTTTCGTTTATACGCCAAATTATTAAAATTGGTAAACTGGATGGAAATTTTACAGTTGACCGTGATGGGATTAATAAACATTTTCAAGAATTCTATACAACTTTATATCAATCCAAATTCTCTGACTACACTACTACAATGCATGAATTTTTACAGAAATTGAATATCCCCAAACTATCATCTGATGAATATTTTTATTAGATAAACCGATTACCAATGAAGGAATACAGAATGCAATTTCTTTAATGAACTCCGGAAAAGCCCCTGGTACGGATGGATTTACAGTAGAATTTAATAAAGGGTTTTTTCCCAATTTATTCTCTCCTTTGTTAAGTAGAAATTTTAAAGATGCCTTCCTTTTAGGTAAACTACCAGAATCCGTTTATGAAGCATTCATTTCCTTAATTCTTGAAAAAGATAAAGACCCTAGTGCATGTGCTTCAAACAGACCAATATCTTTGTTGAATGTAGATTTTAAAACTCTATCTAAAATAATGGCAATTAAATTGGAAAATGATTAAGAATTTCAGACTGGATTTATTAAAAAAACGTTACTCATGCTTTAATGTTATAACCATATTATGACCATGGTTACGTTATTGAATATTATATAAACTTCCTCACCTAAAATTCCAGAATGTATTATTTCATTTGATGCTGATAAGGCATATGAGAAAATTGAATGGAAATATTTGTTTCATAAACTTGAGAAATTTAATTTTAGTCCAAAGTTTATATCTTGGAATAAATTGATATATCACCTCCTTTGGCCACTGAAGTTACAAACAGTCAGAGATCTCCCTTTTTCTTTGACTTTTTCTTGATACTAGGCAGGGCTGCCCTTTAAGTCTTTTACCATTTGACATTGCTTTAGAAAAACTAGCAATTGCTTTTCGAGATTCACCAAATATATTTGACGTTATGCGGGGCAAAGAAACACATAAAGTATTATTATATGCAGATGACATGTTATTATATATTTCTAATCCAGAGAAATCCCTTCCTTCAGTAACATCATTACTTCCTCGATTTAGTAGATTTTCTAGTTATAAATTACATTTTCATAAGAGTGATTTATTCCCAATACATACGCAAACTTTAATTTACAGGAGATCTCCATTAAGATTGGCTACAGATTAGTTTATGTATTTAGAGGTTAAAATTACGAAGAAACATCTGGTTATATTGTCTGGTTATATTGTTATTTTATTATTGGGCATTTAATATCCGAAGTTTAACCATTTGGAACCAAGATTTAAATAAAATTCGAAGTCCAATGTGGATGAATCTTGAACGTGAGTCTGTGCAAGTATTTTCATCGGCGTCTATTTTAGGGTCATCTCTCCCCTTTTCATTTACTAAGTTCAACAAACAAATTACTAACCCAGTAATTATGTATCCAATACGAATATGGTTTCAATTCCGTAAATTTTTTGATTTGAATAAATTTACCCTTTCCAGCCGTATTTTATTTATTTTTTTTCAACTATCCTGAATTGATCAAGACTTTCACCTTTGGAAAATGAAAGAAATGAACCGTTTTCGTGATTTATTTAAGAGTAACTGTTTTAGGTCTTTTGAACTATTATCTAATAAATACAACTTGTCTAGATCGCACTTTTCTGGATATTTACAGATTAGAAAGTTCTGAATGTTATTTTGCCTACCTTTCCGATGGCATACCAAGCTGAAATTACGGAAAAAGAAGTAAGTTTAAATCCCTTACAAAAGAATGTACTGTCATAGTAACTACCTACGATTTGATCATGAAAATCTCCTTAAGTATATCTGATAAAATAAAGAACGAATGGGATCGAGAACTTAAAGTAAGTATATCCATAGACGAATGGTAAAAGATTCTAAAATTCGTTAATACTTCTTCAATGTGTGCTTGGCATACTTTAATACAATTTAAAGTGGTTCATAGAACATATATGTCAAAAGACAAACTAGCCCGTTGTTATTCCCATATAAATCCTATGTGTGACAGATGTAACATTTTGGAAAATAAATGGAAATATATCTTTAATATTGTTGCAGCAGTTTTATATATTGATTCACAACTCCATCCTATTACTGTAATTTTTGGATTACCAATGATTGATTCTAGTTATTTATCATCTTTAGCCTGCCGTTTGATAGCATTTGCTACGCTGGTGGCCGGAAGATCAATGTTATTTAAATGGAAAGATTCTGATCCCACTACTACATTTCAATAGTTCTCTCAAATTATAGCTTGTATAAACCTAGAACAATTTAGAAGTGGCACGGTTAATTCCTCGATTAAGTTCGAGGAAACTTGGGAGACATTTATTTAATTATCATACATGACACTTAAGTTTTTTTAAATTTTGAATTCTTTTTCTTAATACCTAACCCTTTATGGAAGGAGGAAGAGCGTCAATAACAGAATTATTATATTATGCCAGCCCAGTATTTCTTTCTTTGTTTTTGTTTTGTTTTCTCTTAGTTTAGGGGATTTTTGTTTTTTTTTCTGTTGAACTACTCTTTTAGACGATTTCCTGCTTAAATTATCAAGAATTTGGGTGGACATGTCTGGATATGATATTTGGACCGTATGTTTGTATATTTTGTAGCTATTATTGCAATTCTATTGTTACGTACCGTGGGTATAATGTGACTGTTACATGACCATGATGTAATTGAGGCTCTGCTGGGCATGAGGTAATGGTCTTGTGATGGTGGAGTGATGTAATTCTCCCGCCTGTGAGAGTTCATGTGATGACCTCTATCAACAGGTATAAAAGGAGATATCCTCCCTGTGACGCAGATCAGCTCGTGGCTTAATTCGTCGGTGACTGCGTTATGCTACGTATTTGATTTCATGACGTAGCTTCGTTTTAAAATGGAGTTTTAATTTCTACTGTAAGAATCGTTATGCCGGCAGTTCTGAAAATCGCAGCCTGTTAAAGTCCAGTCGGAGAGTGAAGAATTATCGAAGAACGGGAAGCTGAAGGATCGAGGAAAGTTGTTGTCGACGGTAATACAGGATCGAATTACTTAATCTTCATTCAGAAGGTGGTAATCTACACCCACGATGGTCCCTGGTGGGAGAGCAGAAAGGACTGTGGCAGTGAATTATTCGCTAAATGGAAAAGATCAGTCCATTTAAGCCGTTTTATTTCCTTCGTCGTAAATCCTTCGGGCAAGACATATTTAAGCTGGGATCAGCAGTAACAGCGTGACGTCGAGGAATTCCCTATTTCTAACAAAATCTCTCCTAAGTGATTGTATAAGTCATTTCGACTTTTACATTTACTACTTTTAAGAACTGTATTCGCATTTCTCATTTTGAGAACTGTTCGAGCTGCCGAATAGCAACTGACTTCCAGTTAAGTTAGTAATTTGTTTACTTTTTTTTTCTGAGCAGTGTTTAATAAATATTTTAATTGTTATAAAAATTATCTGAATTCTATATTCATTGTTGCCATATCGTAACAACTAGCGGCTCTCGTCCGGGATATGTACTATTTTTGTGTTTAAATGTTTGTTTCACTGTCGATCAGTGTTTTCGTAAAGGGGAATACCCTATTCTTTTGATTGATTAGTTTGTGAGTGGTATTCGGCAAACAACGAATATTGTCGACTTCCTGGCATCGCAGATCCAGTGTTATTAGCGAAGGCGAAAAACAGTGATATATTTGATATTGCTAGCAGGTTGGAACTTAATGGTATTTCGAAGGTTACAACAAAGTCTGTAATTCAGAGGAAATCGCGGAACACTACATAGATTCGCGTATTTTTGATGAGGTGATTTTAGACAGGTTCTCTGTGGGTAAAGCAGCGATCCAGTTACACCTGGAACAATTTGAGTTAGAACAGCTTAGAATAGAACCTGAATTAAAACAGAAGCAATTGGAAGCAAAATTGGAACTACGTCGGTTTGAAGCTGAAAACAAATTGAGAGAAATTGAACTTGCGTTGGCGGAATTAACGTCTTAGAATCAGTCTTCTGATTCTAGAAAAACGTTTGTTGTTAGTCAGGAAATTAAATTCGTCCCTTCATTTAATGAAATAGAAGTAGAGAAATATTTTCAACATTTTGAAACCCTTTCTCTGATTTCAGAGTGGCCGAAATAAAAATGGCCAGTGTTGTTACAGACTGTAATTAAAGTCAAAGTACAACAAGTTTATACAGCTTTAACTGCTGAGCAAGCACTTGATTATCAAATTGTGAAAATGAATATATTAAAGGCGTATGACCTAGTCTGGAAGCATATCGCGAAAGATAAATTTGAAGAAATCTGTGGAAAATAATCATATGTAATTCGTCTACGATAAATCTGTATGTTTTGCGAGATGGGTTTCCACTAAAAATGTAAATGGGGACTATAATCTCTTGAAAGAACTGATTTTAATAGAGGAATTTAAAATGAGCATCCCTGTTGAAGTAAAGACATACTTAAATGAGAGGGACACTGCTACATTGCAGGACTCTGCTAAATTTACTGATGAGTATGCTTTAATCCACAGGAATAAATTTCCTCAGGGCAGAACTTTTCAAAGGAAAATAACTCAGAAAATAAAGGTAAACCAGAAATTAAATGATAAGTTAGTAAGAAAGATGTGAAGGAAAGACAGTTTGGTCCGATTTGTAATTATTGTTAGAAACCAGGTCACGTAATAGCCAACTGTTTCCGATTGAAGAAGAAGTAGAAGGAAGCAGTCTCCGATGTTTGTGTGCAGCATACTGAAACACCTGTAAATCCACAGGGTTCGC
This sequence comes from Hemitrygon akajei, assembly GCF_048418815.1. Lineage (NCBI taxonomy): Eukaryota > Metazoa > Chordata > Chondrichthyes > Myliobatiformes > Dasyatidae > Hemitrygon > Hemitrygon akajei. Next base: position 4,204,055 of record NW_027331941.1, read on the forward strand.
TAAATGCAAATGAAGCTTTGTTAGAGTCTGACCAAGTTAAGAAGGGATATGATCATTTTATAACTGAAGGATTTGTATCCTTGAAAGACGGATCCTCTCCGTTGCCAATAAAAATACTTCGGGATACTGGAGCTTCTCAATAACTTATTATATTAATGAGTCTGACACTGGTGGGGTAAATTATATACAAGGTCTTGGGAGTGCCCTTATGCCTGTACATTTGCATAGAGTAAATTTAATGTCAGGGTTAGTTACAGGATCTGTTAACGTAGGACTGCAACCGAGTTTACCCGTGAAGGATATTTCTTTATTGTTATGAAATGACTTGGCAAATGGACAAGTTTTCCCTGAAGTGCATTTGACAATAAAGTCAGAGGAACCACGTATGGATTCTTACACGGACTTCTTCTATATTGTAACTCGAACTTTGGCTAAAAAGCTTGATGTGCAGAAGGAGGTTGTTACCCATGACTGTTCAACTTGGGTTTCGAGATTTGAGGATGTGTCAGGAACTATCCTACCTTCATTGCTTGACCAAGATTCTTGGAGTAAGTCTTACCTTGAAGATTCTTCTCTGTCTTGGAAGGAGATAATAGCAGAGCAGTGTAGAGACCCAGAGATTATCAAATTAAAAGAACAAGCTCTTCCGGACAGTGAAATTGTTAAGGTGCCAATAGGATATTATTTTGAGAAAGGAGTATTGATGAGGAAGTGGAGATCACCTACAATTCCTGCAAGTGATGAACGGAATATTGTTCACCAAGTAGTTGATCCTAAAGTTTATCGAAATGAGATTTTAACTTTAGCCCATGGTGTGCCGGTGGGTGGACATCAAGGGGTGAGGAAAACTGTAGGCAAGATTTTAAATCATTTTTACTGGCCTAGTTTGAGAAAAGATGTGGCGACGTTTTGCAGAACTTGTCATGCTTGCCAAATTGTGGGTAAACCTAATCAAGTTATGCCAGTGTCCCCACTGCAACCTATTCCCGCATTCGGTGAACGTTTTCCAAAATTATTTTAGATTGTGAAGGACAATTGCCAAAAACAAAAACTGTCTATCAGTACTTGCTGATTAACACGTGCACTGCCTCTTGGTTTCCAGAGGCAGGGCCACTTAGGAATATAACAACTAAAACTGTAATAAAGGCTCTTGTAAAATTCTTCACTTATTTTGGGTTCCTGGAGTAGCTGATTGTGTAAAATGGGAAAAACAAAGTTCCTTACAAAGATCGATTTATTGAAAGGGTTTTGGTGTGTTCCATTAACGTATAGAGGTAGAGAGAATTCTGCGTTTGTAACTTTCCAAAATGGGGTTTTAATTTCTACTGTAAGAATCGTTGTCCCAGCATTTATGAAAATCGTACCCAGTTAAAGTCCAGTTGGAGAGTGAATAATTATCGAAGTTTGGGAAGCTGAAGGATCGAGGAAAGTTGGTGTTGTCGATGGCAATACAGCATCGACCTTATTTAATCCACATTCAGAAGGTGGTAATCTGCACCCACGATGGTCCTTGCTGGAAGAGCAGAAAGAACTGGGGCAGTGAGTCATTCGCTAAAAGGAAAAGGTCAGTCCATTTAAGCCGTTTTATTTCCCTCGTCGTAAATCCCTCAGGCAAGGCATATTTCCCTTAGAATTTGTAGTGACGTCGAGGAATTCCCTATTTCTAGGAAAATCTCTCCTAAGTGACTGTGTAAATCATTTGGACTTTTGCATTTTCTACTTTTAAGAACTGTATTCGCATTTCTAGTTTCAAGAGCTGTTCGAGCTGCCGTATAGCAGCCGACTTCCGTTTAAGTTAGTCGTTTGTTTACTTTTGAGTTTTTTTCTGAGCAGTGTTTAATAAATGATTTATTTGTTATAAAATACCTGTCTAAATTCTATATTAATTGCTGCCGTATCGTAACACTGTTCTCTTGATATTGTTATTATTGATATGTTTATTTAACTGATTATAATGCAATCAAATGATTTGAAAAGAAAGAAAACCTACAGCATAAAACAGGCTTTTGGGCTAACACAGCTGTGCTGAACAGTTCTCTACCTTAAAACTATTTACGATTTACTCATAGCGCTCTATTTTCCGAAGCTGCATGTACCATCAATGTTTATCTTAAAACAATAAATCGTTTCCGCCTCCACCACAGACGCCGGCAGCCCATTCCACGCACTCAGCACTTGACATCTTGACATCCCCGTTGTACCTGGTTCAAAGCACGTTAAAACTATGCCTTCCCGTGCTAGATATTTCAGCCCTGAGGAAAAGCCTCTGACTAGCCACACGATCAATGCCTCTCAATTTTTTGAACACTTCGATTCTGTCACCTCTCCTCTTCTTCGCTCCAAGGAGAAAAGGCCGAGTTCACTCAACCTCTCGCCATGCATGCTCGCCATCCTTGTAAATCTCCTCTGCACCCTTGCTCTGGTTTCCACGTCGTACCTGTGTGGTATGACCTTGATCCTGTATAGCTGCATAGCTACAACTTTACCTCCTGGCTCTTAAAAGGAATCACACGATTGATGAAGGCCAAAACACCGTATGCCTTCTTAACCATAGAGTCAGCCTGCGTAGCAGCTCTGAGAGCCCTATGGACTCGAACCCAAAGCTCCCTCTGATCTTCCACACTTCCAAGAGTTTTACCATTAATACTTACTTTACCATCATATTTGACCTACAAAAATGAACCGCCTCACACTGATCGGTGTTGAAATCCATCTGCCACTTCTCAGCCCAGTTTTGCAAACTTTCATTTCCTGTTGTAACCTCTGACAGCACTCCACACTATCCACAACACTGCCTGTTCTGTTCTCGTACAAGTGTATGAACACAGCACTAAACACCAAGGTAAACCGTAGTCAATGAGGTCACGATCGCCGTAAAATTAACCGTTTACTGTTCACTCTTCCACATTAACGTATGGTGAAAACTGTTGATAAAGCTATACAAACTATATACAGTATTTGTTTCCTTCTTGGTATCACATTTACATCATAAATACTTGTAAAAGTAAAACTACAACAAACTATATTACATTAAAGTACAACATGTAGTCAGAATCTACCTACGCCATCAACTGGCTTTAAATACACTTCACACAAACTACCCATAACGCTCTCAATAGCATAAGAAAATAAACTTTATCAACCGTCATTACTTTTAACAGAATCAGCGTTAACATTTTTACTTCATCATATCGATTATCATATGGATTTACGGCGTTACTTCCTTGATGTTTCTTAGTGTGCAGAATGAAAACTTCTCTCGCGCTGATCCTGCACACACAAGACCCATCCTTCCCGTTTCTCCAAGCCTTTATTTACCCATAAAACGCAGCGAAAGCGGGTGTGACGTCATCGCATGTCGCGTTACAACACAGACAACGAATTTACTTTCAACAACCTCAACGTTAACTAGAAAATAATTACAAACGAATTACTAAAGCGAAAATATAACAAAGCTAAACAACTGCCTTAAGACCTGACCTTCGTAAGGTCACTATGAACCTGATACAAAACTTTAGTCTCTAAATCAGTCCTTAGGTAGTAGAACGACTTCTGCAACGACTCCTGCCTGATAGCCTCACATATCCCCTAGCTTGACTCTCCCTATCCTACTCCAAAGCTATTGTAAAGGAGATAGCATTGTGAACACTATCTCCAAACTGCTCTCCCAGTGAAATACTTGACAACTGATCAGGTTGATTTCTCAATACCAGATCAAGTACAGCCTTTCCTCTTGACGACTTATCTACATATTGTATCAAGAAACCTTCCTTAAGGCACCTAACAAACCCTACCCCACCTAAACTGCTCAGTCTACGGAGATGTCAATCAACATTCCAAGAAGTATTCCAAGACGGCAACGCGACGCAGCTTGCAGAGGCCACTCTGGAGCTGATTATCTGTTATTTGTGAAGTGGGGTGCCGTGCGCAATCATAATCGATTGAAAACGGACGTGGGAGCACGGAGGAACATCGGGAAATCTCCAGGAAGACCTTCTTCGTTGCTGCCGTTGCTGTGAGGTCCGTGACTCTGCTGGGAAGAACAGGTCTCCAGTCCTCGGGGTCGCGTTGCCGATGTCCGTTGGCGGGGTCGTCTTTATACGCTCGGCAGAGGATGGTGCTCGGAGAAGCTGTGCCGGAGGGGATGGTCGTCGGCTCGGAGGTTCGACGGAGTCGGAGTCTGCTGCGATCAGGTCGCTTTCGGTGTGTGCTGCGTCTGCGAGGCTGGGTTCGACGGAGTTTTCCTTTTGTGCTGCGTCTGCGAGGCTGAGTCGGGCGGCTCCGTGGAAGGCTATAGCGGGGTCATTCCCTTCTGCCGCCGGCGTGGGATGGCGAGTCTGTCGGGACCCTGGGGACTTGTGGAAACTGTGTGGTGATTTATTTTGAACTTATAGTCCTTTAACATTTTTGGACTATTTTTAATGTGCCCATACTCTGTTTTTTAACATTTATGCTATTGTTTGCACAGTTGTAACTATATGGTTTTCTGCAGGTCTTGTACCTTTAGTTTTTGGTCTTGTTTGTCTGGTGGATTTGCAGCTCCTTTCCGGGCAACGGTCTCAGACGTTAGCGCGATATTAATACGCAGCAGCCTCTCCGGACTCTGGATTGGGAATTGTCAAACGTTATGTGAATTTTCTAGTGTAGTCTGTTTTGTCATATGCTTTTGTGATATCATTCTGGAGGAACGTTGTCTCATTTTTTAACTGCATTGTATTTATATTTACTAAATGACAATAATCGGAATCTGAATCTAAATCTGAATATTTGTAAATTAAAGTCTCCCAACACAACGATCCGGTTATTATTAATCCTTTCCAGAATCTGTATCACCATCTTCTCTTCGATGTCCCTGTTCCAGTTAGGTGCTTTATAAAAACATCTAGTAGATTTATGGACCCCCTCCTGTCCCTCACCTTCACCCACAGAGGCACCGGAGACAATCCCTCCATGACTTCCAGCTTTTCTGCGGCCGTGACACTATCTCTGATCAACAATGGCACACCCCACCTGTTTTGCCTCCCTCTCCATCCTTCCTTAAACATTTATAGCCTGGCACTTGAGGTAGCCATTCCTGCCCCTGCACCATCCAATTTTTTGTAATGTCCACAACATTATATTTCTAAGTGCTGATCCACGCTCTAAGCTCATCCGCTTTACTCAAAATACCTCTCGCATTAAAATAGTCACATCTCAAACCATCGCTCTGAGCGCGTCCGTTCTCTATCACCTGCCTATCCTCCCTTTCGCACTGTATCCAAGCTTTGTCTATTTGTGAGCCAACTTACCTTCGGCCCGTCACTTCAATTCGGTTCCCATCCCCCAGCAATTCTAGTTTAAACTCTCCCCAGTAGCCTCAGCAAACCTCCCCGCCAGGTTATTTTCCCCCCTCGGATTCAAGTGCAATCAGTACTTTTTGTACTTTTTGTACCCTAGAAGAGATCCCAATGATCCGGAAATCAGAATCCGTGTACCCTGCACCAATGCTTCAGCCACTCATTTATTCTCCACCTCATTCTGTTTCTATAATCACGGTCACGCGGCACAGGCAGTATTTCCGAGATTACTAACTTTGAAGTCCTGCTTCCCAGCTTCTTCCCTATTTCACTGTAGTATGCTGTCAGGACCTCCTCCATTTTGCCTCCCCCAGGAAAGCCGTCCCGCCCCTACCCCCGACAACAGTACTCAAGCAGGATTACTTATTGTAAAGAGAGACAGCCACTGTGGTTCTCTCTAGTACCTGCTTCTTGCCTTTCTCTCTACCTACTGTTACCCACGTCTCTGTCTCCTGTGGTCCCGTTGTAACTACAAGCCTATAGCTCCTCTCAATCACTTCCTCACTCTCACTGACCAGATGAAGGTTATCGAGCTGCATCTCCAGCTCCATAACGCGATTTATAAGGAGGTGCAGATGTCGTCGCCTGGGTGGCTGGGAGTCTCCAGGACCTCCCACATCTGACACCGAGCACAGAAAACTGCCTCACACATATACCCACTCTCTTTATTTTAAACAGATAACCTACCTAGCCTCGACCGCTTATCACCTAAACCCCATTAAACTAAAGCCTTACTACTCCGTCTCCCATTAGTCTATCGCCCGCTTTTCCGAAGTCCGCTCGGTAAATATGTCTTCCTTTAAAACTCTTCCCGCTGTTCTCACTGGCCAACCTCCACGCGCATGCGCAGTCGTGCCCCGTTCAAACCACTGAAGTATTGAGCAAACACGAGGACATCTACAGATGTTGGAAACTCAAACATCACAAACAAAATGGTGGTGGAACACAGCAGGCTAGGCAGCATCTATAAGGAGAAGCACTGTCGACGTTTCGGGCCGAGATCCTTCGTCCTGGCCTGCTGTGTTCCACCAGTATTTTGTGTGTGCAGTTTTAATATTGGATCGAACTGTTCTTTGAAACGGTGCATCTCAATAACACTTGTTGAGCTGTATTAATGCGTCATAATAATGTCTGTTCTGATGAAGCTGAGGCTAATGTTTATGAAAGTCTCAGGGACTGAAGCCATTGCCTTTTCCAACACAATTGAACCAATAGAATTCAGTTACACGGATTCTCAGGACCCAGAATTAGAACAATCCTGAGATACTTACGGATAGAAATGATGATGTTTTGCATGCAAAAACTGTCATGCCAGTGATTTTGGGCGGTGGTTAAATATTTTGGTAGTGTTCATCTAACAAGTTCTTAACACTCCACTTTCAGGGCGAATAATATGTAGTCTGATTTATCTCCACCCGCATTGAGACAATGAATATGGGCCTCGTAATAATGATTCACCATATCCATCCTGTAACGAGGTGGCATAACATTTCTCCGGATAGTCTGGAATATCGTACGTATCAGCAATACAAAGTCGAATGTTTAAGAACTATTTGCAATAACAGCGGAACTGATGGTGCGAAATGGATAACCTGCTGTCAAACGGAATGATCACAACTTGTTTTTGACAAAAGTTTGAAAAAAATAAGAAAGGCTTAGCATCTGAATCATGAGGATAGACACAACTTCGTAAAGGCTAAAATACCCGGGCGATATGGTCCACATTGCTCAACCATATCGCAATGATTTTCAAAATTGTTTGAAAGTGTGAAGTAGCTACCTCGTGGACAAAAAGGGAGGCTTCAACGATATGATTCAATATGCTATCAGCAAAAGACAACCCAATTGCATAAATATTACTTTAATTAATCGTAAGCCAAAACTGAAAGTGCAGTATTATATTGAAGAAAGTATCCAGCATATGAGTAATACAGTAGCCTAAAAGGGGCTAAACGGGACAAAGGCGTCGTTCTAAAAAATCTGAAATATGTTGCGCGCGTACATTGACTGGGCTAACAATACACAACGGGACTACAAGCTGGTCACGCATTTAACCAGATATTTACGGCACAATTAGAATAGAGTCAGAGAGGAGTAACACAGTATAATGTCCAGCCATAGTGGGCTATGCAAGGAGATGTAAGACAGGATATACAAAGGGAAGTGGACAGTTTCAGGTCCGTAGAAAAGGGTAAATGGCCCATTATTGGAGGGACAGGGGAAAACGACAGTAAATGCATCTGCTATGGGAAGATTAGGCATAATCAGGGCAAGTGTCGATTGAAATGCTAAGGAGAATCGGAACAACAACCTCGAGCATAGCGAGCGGATGATCACACTTATCTTCTAGCAGTAAGAAACGGAACCAGCTTTCGAGATCTCTGAATAGGAGTTGTAATGTCTTCTGACGAAATGTACCGGCCGTTGGTGACGAGGCTGTGAAAAAACAAAACAAATTGGAAGACACCGGGGCCGCAATATCGATATTTAACCTCAATCGCCCACTACAGATAACAACTACAATAGTGATGGCTGCAGCAAGAGGCTGGATCAGCTAACTGAACCCGTGTCGATAAAGAACAAAGACTGAACTACTACTGTACTGGTTTCGTTTTGCACAATCACGATTGCAAAACGAGCAGCTACACTGCTATGCTTGGGGTCTGTATTGAAGGCTGCCAAAAGGCCATGGGATTTCCCATATGAAATCCACGATCTGTCCACCATCTATGCCAGACGGTACCTAACAGTTAAACACTGATTATAGCTGGCTAACCAAATATGCCAGTCGGTGTGTCCAAGAGTGGCGAATCCATCTAACGTTTTGAATAGCCTGAAGCAAGAACAGGACACTTTCACACTTGGATATTGCAAATATATATATTTAGCTCATTCTAGTGCATCCCGCTAGTAAGGATAAGATAGCTTTCATGTTTAGTGTCAGCAGCATACTTGGAGAAGGCTGACTCAGAGTTTCCATAAAAACCTCGCCATTTTCCTTCGATGTCTCCTTAAAACAATCCCCCTTCCTCCCTTCGTTGAATCCAGTACCAGTATTCTGCAAAAAACTAGATGATATTCTAAAAACACCTCCAGAGTGGACAGAGCACATCCGGGTGGTTTCTGAAACCTTACAGATTATCGAAAATGCGGGACTAAAGATAAACCGTTCAGGATATAATTTGGACACACTGAGTTAGTGTCACAGCGACAGCATCTTATACAAGGCAAGAAAATAGAACCGAAGGAATGTCAGAAATCAATTCTTAGATACCATTCACGTTCACAAGAACGTAACCCTACACTACTCTCAAAGATTTGCGGGGAATTGCATTAATCTCGCAAAACCTCTTCGACCTCACGTAAGAGGATGTACACAGTGTAAGTGACAGTTGCAATGTACGTCGAACATACACCAGGGCGTATCGCATCTAAAACCAACCCAGGGGCAGCGACAATATCTGGACCTGTAAAATATCATTTTTTTACTGAGATCCAGAGCGAATTCGTTGCAGCCGTTGTATCTCTAGAACATGGTGACAAGTTGTTGCATACTACTTGTTTTTTTAAAACTGTGCCCTGTAGCAGCTGGAATACATTGAAGTGTTCAAGCAACAGAATGTGCGAGTTTGCCCATTGGAGCTTCGGAACCGATTACTCTGATGATTCAGGTATTCTATCACACACATCATAGAATGGATTCTCACCTGGAGGCAAGAAAACTACAGGTGGTGTGCGACAAAATAAAGAGCGAAATGGGCCACCGTGTTGTTACCTACTGACAAAACCTTACAGACAATAAGGGATATACAGGCAGTTTCAAAGAATGGAGTGGAAGCCCAATGGACATCTTAGAGCTAATTCATGAAAGATGACGAGGAGTTAATCACAGCAGAATAGCCCTTAGTATGAACTGATACGTTGACTTTCTTTGTAGATAGGTAACATGATGGAATTCCACGAACAGGGTTGCTTGTTTTGGATAAAGTGGGCAAGTTAACAGGAAGGAAACACCCGGATAAGATCAACAGAAGTTACAATAATAAAAGCGACACGAGACTCCGATAAATTAAGGAAGGGGCAGTGGGTGAAGATTTTTATAGGCAGTAGATTTGCAATTGGAGTAGATTTCATGTAGCTTGGACAAGGCGATATTATCTGACCTCCTCATGAGAGCATATACTGTACATCATGGAGAAAAGAGAAGAATTTAGTTGAAACTGTTAATTTGGAAAAAGGACCCGCAGGCATAGCCTTGATGTAGAGGCATGGAGGGCAAAATTGATGCTGTCCAACCTTCAGGATTTTCGTTAATTCCGGTATAGAGAAAATTGCGTTTGCTGTTAGACAGATTGACCTTTTACTCTGTAATTAGGATCTAGTACGTGACATAATTAAATATTCTTCGAAACACAATTCTGTTATCAAAAATAGTTTTGCTGCTGATTTCATGAAATGAGACGCAAGATCTCTATTATTTCATGCGCTGGTAGTTCAACATTGACTTGTCTCCAGGAGCATAACTCGCCCATATTTTCAAAGAGACTCTCGCCTGACCTTTTAGCTTGCTCCGACACCATTATCAGGTATTTCTAGCAGAAAAACGCAGAATGAAAATTCCGTAAATAATATTAATAACCGTGGTGAATTATGCCAAAAACGTTTTGTTAATTAGCAATTTAAAATCATTTGCGTTAGTCGGGAAATGTGTTGTTCTATAGCAACAGTACATTGAATGTTAGAAAAATGTACAAATGCTTATTTGGGGGTGTTCGTCAATTTGCTAGGACCGAAATGAAGGAGAAGTTCTTTGGGGAAGCATGCAAATATTCTGAATCTTCGGAACAGAGAGGGACAGTGTACAAGAGTCTTAACAGCTTTAATTTCATCTAGAACAATGCCAGATTCAGTACTTTATGATCTTTAGATAAAACCTTGATAGAAGATATCGATTACACAAATTCAAATATTTAACGGATACATCGATTGCTCATATTTTATAAATGTTCGATGTATTCGTTAAATATTGCAAATATTTAACGAATACATCATACTCGCTGCAATCCTGATGACGGCCGAATTGTTGTCACGTTTCCCCTCCGGACCCTACAGTGGAAATATGCGTAGTTGGAACAACCAGCATCCGAATTCGAGAAAGCACTTGGTCTATTGTATAGGGAACGGAAACGTTAGTGTAGACCACTAAACTTGCCACTCACGTTCGTCTAAGGCAATTAGCTTTCGGCCCCGCCAAACAGGGCATTCCAGTTTAGGTGGGTGCTGTGTAATGTTCCCCAGTAAAACCAACACGCTAAATATCAGAGTACACAACATGTGATGAAATGGTTACAGTTTATAAATCTTCCTTTTCTATGTGGTTAGTAGAGAAACAAAATATAAAAGAAAATAAACGCAACTTTATTAAATAATTCGTGCACAACAATCGCTGGAGCTCACGCCTCAGGTATTCCTCCGTAAACGAACTCTGCCGAGACGTCCCCGACGTCCAGACCCTCCAATTCCCGTATACGACGTCCGGTGATCACTGAGCGCTCTCAACAGTCGTCTTTCTTCTTCTCGCCCCTCGTCCAACAGCCAGCGAAAATTCCGCTCCCAGACATACAAGAACGAATAACATTTCTCCCATTGGTTAGTCACCCGTTATCTGTAATTATAACTGAAACATAGCTGCTACAGAGAAACCATTAACTCAGCAGTTAACACAACATAGAAACCATTACATTTTTAATATGGCAATTATCCGATTCCTCGTTGACGATACATAATTTTCTGTACAAGAATGAACGAATGGCCAATAGCAAACTTCCTCGCAACTGCATCAGCTCCGTAGCTTGAGCAAAGGGACAAAACAGAGACGTATAAAGCCTAAATTTTTGCGGAACACATATTTTTATATATGCAACATTCAAGCTGTGTAATGTAGACTGTCCGCCTGCAGTTCATTCTGACAGTCTTTGAAGAGAACCTTGCGACACAATTCATGAAAACATTATTCAAGTATTTGTTAGCGAGAGAAACCCAACATGCATAACATGACTAGAATGCAGAGAACATTATGATTTATAAAATAAAATTAATTTAAATGTCAACAAAATTTCATAATGTAAACACCAATTAAAACTAAAATGTCAGAAAGGTGGGAAGATGTGCCAGGAGGCTGTGGAAGTCAGCGAGGTCCTGAATGAATACTTCTCTTCGGTATTCACTAATGAGAGAGAACTTGATGACGGCGAAGACAATATGAGTGAGGTTGATGTTCTGGAGCATGTTGATATTAAGGGAGAGGAGGTGTTGGAGAATTTAAAATACATTAAGACGGATAAGTCCCCGCGGCCTGACGGAATATTCACCAGGCTTCTCCACAAGGCGAGGGAAGAGATTGCTGAGTCGCTGGCTAGGATCTTTACGTCCTCGTTGTCCATGGGAATGGTACCAGAGGATTGGAGGGAGCGGATATTGTTCCCTTGTTCAAAAAAGGAAGTAGTGATAGTCCGGGTAATTATATACAAGTGAGCCTTACGCCTGGGGTGGGAAAGCTGCTGGAAAACTTTCTTAGAGATAGGATCTATGAGCATTAATAGAATCACGGTCTGATCAGGGCCAGTCAGAATGACGTTGTGAAGGGCAGATCGTCTCTAATAAGTCTGACAGTGTTCTTTCAGGAGGTGACCAGGTATATAGAGGAGGATAGTGCAATGGATGTGATCTACATGGATTTTAGTAAGGCATTTGACAAGGTTCCACATGGTAGGCTTATTCAGGAAGTCAGAAGACATGGAATCCAGGGAAGGTTGGCCAGGTGGATTCAGAATTGGCTTGCCTGCAGAAAGCAGAGGGTCATGGTTGAGGGATTACATTCGTATTGGAGGGATTGTGACTAGTGTCTCCTAACGAGGATCAGTTCTGTGTCCTCTACTTTTCGTCATTTTTATAAACGACCTGGGTGTGGGGATAGAAGTGTGGGTTGGCAAGTTTTCAGACACAAAGGTTGGTGGGTTTGTGGATAGTATAGAGACATTGATAGGTTGCAGAAGTGAGCTGAGAAGTGCAAGCTGGTACTCCGTGGAAGGAGAAACTCCAAGGCAGAGTACAAAATAAATGGCAGGATACATGGAAGTGTGGAGGAGCAGAAGGATCTGGGGGTACATGTCAACAGATCCCTGAAAGTTGCCTCACAGGTAGATAGGGTAGTTCAGAAAGCTTATACAGTGTTAGCTTTCATAAGTCGAGGGATAGAGTTTAACAGTCGCGGGCTAATGATGCAGCTCTATAAAACTCTGGTTCGGCCACACTTGGAGTACTGTGTCCAGTTCTGGTCGCCTTACTATAGGAAGGATGTGGAAGCATTGGAAAGGGTACACAAGAAATTTACCAGGATGCTGCCTGGTTTACAGAGTATGCATTATGATGAGAGATTAATGGAGCTTGGGTTTACTCTTTAGAGAGAAGGAGGATGAGTGGAGACATAATAGAGTTATACATAATATCAAGAGGAACAGATAGAGCGGGCAGCCAGTGCCTCTTCCCTAGGGCACCACTACTCAATACCAGAGGACATGGTTTTAAGGTAAGGGTTGGGAAGTTCAAGGAGATTATTGAAGGAAGGTTTTTTACTCCAAGAGTGGTTGGTGCATGGAAAGTACAGCCTGAGTCTGTGCTGGAGTCAGATGCACTAGAAAATTTAAGAGACTCCAAGACATATGTTCTATGTTCTAAAATAACATAAACATTTTTTCAGAATGTTCTTCCTATATCTTCCCCAATTTTTCGTCATCTTTCCTACAGAATAGAAATATCTCAGAAAGGAGGACGTCCTAAGGCAATTTAACTTTGAAGGTTGAGCAAAAATGGCAGGAAATTTACTTGGCAGTACTTTACACGTTGCCATTTTCCTTATTTTGGAATGGAATTTTAAATCGACGTATCTTTCTTCTTTGTGACTCTGAATAGGCATCAGGATTCATCGACTGCGTTTCGAAAAAAAAAAATCAAAATATGTCGTCGATCGTTCAGCGTTGATATGAGGGGAAAAGTAAATCTTTACGCTGACGTCACGTCCGCAGAGTCACTTATATGCCCTGCCTTTGTGCGCGAAATTATGATATAACCAAAATCTGTTCTCTTTATTTTCTATTATTATTATTATTATTATTATTATTATTATTATTATTATTATTATTATTATTATTATTATTATTATTATTATTATTATTATTATTATTAAAAATAACACAAGTACCTTGAAGTAACAACACGTACAATGCCTCAAAAAGGAGAAATTATCGTAAAGATTTAAAATTTTTGCGAATAAATAAACCCTACTAAGCAGAAAAGTGAGGAAAGAAACAGACCCATTGGAGGTACAACCCTGTAGCCATGCGTCATACAAAAAGCTACTAAAAATAAACATCAAACCTCCAACAAGAAAAATAAAGATATATTAAAAATTACATTATGATCGTGGAGGAAATCTATTTGTTAACTGAAATGATAATAACGAGCAAATGAGCCCCATCTCTTCTCAAAGTAAAATAAAGATTCAAAGGTTCGACTTCTAATTTTCTCCAAGCTAAGGCACAGCATCACTTGTGAGAAACATTGTGAAAATGTAGGAGCTGATACATCCTTCCATTTCAACTACATGGTCCTCCTAGCTATCAATGTAACAAACGAAATAACATGGTGGTCAGACACAGAAATACCATGGTTTTTTTTGAGAAATTATTCCAAACAGCACAGTCATTTATTAGGTTGTAAGTTGATTCTGAGTGCATTAGAAAATGTTGAAAAGACTGACTTCCAAAACTATTTTGTATAGAACATGAACAGTACATATATATCAGTGTAGCTATCTCAGTTTTACATCTATCACAATACTTGTCAACATTGGGATATATTTTAGAAAGTCTCTCCTTCGTCAAATGGTAACGATGTACAATTTTAAATTGAATCAGTGAATGACTAGGGCAGATCGAAGAAGAGTTAACAGGCTTCAGAATCCGTGTCCAATCCTCCCATATAAAAATCAAAATGAGTTCCTTCTCCCAATCCTGTTTAATCTTAAGTAAAGGACGCTTATCCCATTGTAATAATAAATTACAAATTCTTCCAATAGAACCTTTCATCGAGAGGTTCATATTCATTACAGTATTTAACAAGTCAGTCTCCAATATGTAAGGAAAATTACTTAAATATTTTTGTAAAAAATGTGTAACTTGAAGATATTTTAAAGAATGTGAATATGAGAGAGAATACTTATCGGCTAATTGTTCAAAATACATCAATCTGCCTTCTTTAAATAAACACAAAAGGGAATTAATACCTTCATTTTTCCAAAGTACCAAAAATTGGATCACTCCAAGAAGGTTTAAAAAAGTAATTACGATAAATTATACTGCAGTAAAAAATTTTTAAGATTAAAAAAAAATGCGGAACTGGAGCAAATTTATGAAGAGTGCTTAACCACAGAATATAGGCTTAAATTAGCAACTTTAGCTAATTGTATAGGTAACGCACCTCCTAATAACGAAGTTAAATAAACCTGTTTCACAGCTCCCAGTTCCAGATCTACCCAAATTGGCCGATCATTCCTATCACCCTAATATAAACAAAAGGACATATACCGGAAATTAAAGGCCCAATGATACTTTCTTAGATTAGATAAATCGAAACCTCCATACTTTTTCAACTTTTGTAAATGACATTTACCAATTCTTGGTCTTTTATTATCCCAAACAAAATATAGAATGATAGAATCAATCCGATCAAAAACATCATAATACAAAAAACAGGAATATTCTGAAATATATATATTTTAAAAAATTGGTAAAATCATCATTTTAACAGCATGAATCCGACCAACAAGTGAAAATGTAGGTGGGCTCCATCTACTAAATGCATACTTCATTAAGTCCACTTAAGGAGGAAAAATGGCTTTATAAATATCCTTATACTTTTTAGTAATTATAATACCTAAATATCTAAAATATTCCGTAGGTTTAAAAGAAATATTATCATATATAGAGACAGATTCATTTCAAGTAAGTAATTCACTTTTACTAAGATTTATTTTATAACCTGACAAGTCTCCAAATTTGTCAAATAATTTTAGCAAAACAGGAGTAGACTCTTCAGCCTTAGATATATATACCAATAAATCATCAGCGTAAAGAGAGATCTTGTGCATGGTCTCATTCACAAAAATCCCATGAATATTCTTGGCTTCACGAAGAGCAATAGCAAGGGGTTCTAATATTAAGTTAAATAACAAAGGACATAATGGACAACCTTGTCTTTTCCCCCGTGATAGCCGAAAAAAAGGAGACCTACAGTTATTAGTGACAACAGTAGCAATAGGAGCTTTATATATCATTTAATCAAGTTATTAAATTTAATACGAAAACCAAATTTTTCTAAAACATTAAATGAATATTTCCATTCGACTTAATCAAATGTTTTTTTCCGTTTCAAAATATACAGCACATTGTGGAGTTTTAGAAGAAGGCGAATATATAATGTTAAATAATCTCCGAACATTTGAAAAGGAATAACACCACTTTATAAAACCTCTTTGATCTTTAAAAATGATTTTACCCAAAATACTCTCCAACCGATTAGCCATTATCTGATAGAGAATCTTAGTATCAACATTCGATGGTGAAATAGCTCTGTATGAGTCAGAATCAGTAGGATCTTTATCATTTTTGAGAATTAAAAAAAAGAAGCTTCATAAAAAGTGGAGGGTAAATCACTTTTCAGAAAAGAATCTTTAAACATCTCCAACATATATGGAGAGAGCAATTTTCCATTTTTGAATAAAATTCTACAGGATATCCATCAAGTCCCGTGGCCTTAGCAGACTGCATGGAAAAAATAGCTTTGTGAATTTCGGATTCAGTAATTCGGGCATCAAGAGATTTTTGATCCTCAGCAGAAATGATAGGAAAAGCAATCTTTCGTAAAAAAAAAACAACAACATTTCAGAAGAATCTACAGGACATTGAGATTTATAAAGTTCAGTATAAAATCTTGAAAAATCTTATTAACTTCTTCATATTCTCGAACTAGGGCACCATCCTTTCCACGAATTTTGAAAATTTGCCTTTTGGCTCCAGCCGATTTAATTGAGATGCAAGTAGTTTATTATGTTTTATCTCCAAACTTAAAATATTGGCTCTTTAACTTAAGTAGATAACCTTCAATTGGATGAATTGATAATAGGTTATATTGTGATTGAAGTTCCACACTTTTTAAAAAATAAGTCAATATTAGGGGAAGTCGCATAGATATTATCTATATCTTTAATTTGGTTTGAAATCTTATCTCATTCTGCTTTGGTCTGTGTTTTTTTTTAAAGTTTAGCAGAATAAGAAATACTCTGACCGCGTAAAAATGCTTTGAATGTATCCCATGTAATTAATTTAGACATACCTTCTATATCATTATTTTTTTTATTATCTGGCTTTCAATAAAACTGATTAACTCCGAATTTTGCAATAAAGTCTGAGACAGCACCATGGTGGACGGCCAAAAATGACATAATCAAATTCAAAGGACAAACCCAAAGGCGCATGATCAGATATAGCAATAGAGTCATATTCACAGTTTTTAACCTTAGGTAAAAGGCGGAGATCAATTTTAATATAATCGATCTTCGAATACTTTTTATAAATATGTGAATAAAACGAATATTTTCTGTTATCAGGGTGCAAATGCTTCCATAGTTCGATCAACTCAAAATCGGTCAAAAAGGAATTAATAACTGACGCACAACGGTTTGGAAGTCGCTGATTAGTTGAGCTCTTGTCAATCATAGGATTTAAACAACAGTTATAATTCCCGCCCATTATCAACATATACTCAGTTAAATCTGCAGTAAAGCAAATATTTCTCTTTTTAAAAATCAGCTGATTTAGTACCATACAAATTAACCAAAACAAACTTTCTATTACAAATTACTCCTTTAGCAATTAAAAATCTACCATTAGAATCTGATTCAATACCCTATTGAGTAAATATGTTAAATTTAATAAAGATAGATACGCCTTTAGTTTTGCACTGAGAAGTAGCACGGAGCTGTATGTCAGTCCACCAGCGAAAAAATCTATTTTGATCTCCCGCCCTGATATGCATCGTCTGAGCAAAAATGAGACCAGGTTGGAATCGATTAATAGTTTTAAAAGTCTTTTTTCGTTTAATAGGATGATTCCAGCTACGTACATTCCAACTTATTACATTAATCAGTCTAACTGCCGTACAATAATTTTATTCCAATTTACTTTATCCACGCGCAGAATACATAAAAAACTACTAACTGTAAACCCACCCACCCTCCCAAAAACGCGAAAAAAGCATGTGAAGTAAGATAGATGCGAAGCCATCGGCCGCTCTGTCGGTCTCGTCTCTCCCTCTCACCAGCCAGTACACAAAAAGAATAAAATCATCATGCAAAAAAAACAGTAATGTCTCGACAAAGGAGAGTGCTTACATTCCATCATGTATTAAACAGAAATAGAGCCAAACTAATATAATCTCTTACAGAGAAACAACAGCGCCATCTTAAATTAAGTTTTAAATTCCTAAGAAAATTTTAAATTCGGTTATAAGGCGCTATAATGAAACAGATAAAAAGGTTATCATAGTAATATCATAGTAACGAAACCCTCCCAATTATATATACATAAAATGAAACCCGATTGGCAGGAAAAAATCTACCAGTTAGTAAATTAAGAAGGAACAAAAAAAAACTCAAATATTAGATAAAAGGACAAATCCTTTTATTCACTTTTCTCTGTCAAATATGTAATTGACAATTTAAACAGTCGAACTTGAACCGTAAATCTCCTTTCCAAAAATAAAAAAAATCCAATAGGATGTAATGATGAGCTGGTTTTCTTATCTTATTTTCTTAATCTGTCAATGAAATATACAAATATCCTTCATATATCTTCATGCATCTTCTTTTCGAAATGAAAGTAATATACAGATAATCAAACAGCTTTTCAGATAGTTCATTCGGTAGTAATGTCAGTGGCGGTGACAGGTATAGCCTGGACAAAATCCAGCGCGACTTTTAGCTCAAAGAATGTACGTGGGGAAGAATTAGGAGGGGAAGAATTAGGAGGGGAAAAACATTTTAGTCGGGTAACTCAAAGAGAGAAATAGTTTCTTATCATATGCTTGTTTCATTAATAAAGCAAATCTTGATCTTTGTTCCATTACTTCTTTCGGATAATCTTCGTAAAAACGGACCTCAGACTCGTTGAATCTGAATACTCTCTGTTTTCTTGTCTGTCACATTATTTGATCTTTAATTTTAAAGTGATGAAAACAAACCAAAATAAATCTAGGTTTGTTTGTAATTATAAATTTCAAAATGGACAGTCTGTACGCTCTTTCAATAGCAGGCGGCTGTGATAAAATAGTCGGAAATAGAGTATGAATGAGCTTACCAAAGTGAACCGTTATGTCTCCATTTTCAGCTCCTTCTTGCAATCCAACGATTCGTACGTTGTTTCCGCGAGACCTGGTTTCCAGATCAATAATCTTATTATGATATTTTTCCAAACGGGTTGTAGTTTCAGACAGCTTTTGCTGTCTGAATGGGGAAGAAGCTTTTTGGCTCTTCACTCTTCTATCTGAATCTCAGCTATGGTGTTGATCGAACCCTAGTGCGTGTGTGAAAAAAGGAACGTGTCCTCTGGACTGTTCCTCACAATGCATGGGTGCAATCGCCTGAGTTATTTTACTTTAACTTTTTGTTGAGGCCATTAGAGACTTTAGTTTTATTTTGATAATTATCAGGTAAGTTGGCAATCTTTCTTTTGACTGGATTATATGGACTTTCCGGAATATCAGATGAATGTCTTTATATCGGATTATTTTTAGTCGCGGAGCATGTTCTCTGCCCGAAAAAAAAAAGTCTACTCTTTATTCCTCTCCAGAGATGTCGCATGATTCTGAGTTCCATCATCTATTTCTATTTGTTGATCTAAAATCTTTCCATCTGCAGAGTCTCTTGTGTTTCAACTCAGTGCAGTTCTGTTCCTTGTCCATTTACATGCCTGGTTTCCAGAATAATTGTCTATCCTTCAATCTGTTATTATAGTTAAAACATTCAAGGCGATGTCATCCTTTGAAGGGTTCTGCTTAAAATCTTGATTGCGTATCAGTCTGCAAATGATATATTGAACTAATCAACAAATGTCAATAAGTAGACTTCTATGACCAATACTCAGTAATATTGCTAAATTTTCCATCAAATTATTATTCAATTCTACGGATTTATAACATGACCAACAGATTATTTTCCGGAGTTAAGAAAATATTGTGAGTTTATTTTTCAGGGAACATGCAATCGTTAAGTAAATAAACGAACAGAAAATACATAAAGAACGAAATACCTGATATCCCTCTTAGAATTGCAGCTCTTTTCCATATTCTGCAAATTGCCTGCGGCGAATCGGTTGGCTTGATGCTCATCATGTGCAGAATTGCTCAGGTCCAGCACCATTAGTGACCGATTTCCAGCGAGAGCGCAGAATAAATCTTCCAGACAGTCATCTGTAAGTTTGTTGGATTTCAGTCTGCAAAGCAAGTGAAATATTAAAATACGTGGCAATTCACAGTCTCATTACGCAATTAAAGGGAAATGCGGGAAGAGTTAGGCTACTGGAGCCCTCAATAAGATTATGATGATTTCTACTGGTACCAGTTTCATCTCTCTGCCATCCGGTCAAGCTCTAGAAGAAGTGTTAAAACAATGGATCCACCATCTTCGAAGCCCTTTCTTTACCATAAGTTCCTGACGATGCGCCTTCCTTTAACCATGTGAAAATTTGGACACCAAACTGTGATTTAAACAGTTTCCTCCTTGCTATTTGAAATTAGCCTTCTTCTTATCTTTGGAGTCTTTGTAGTGTCCTCCATTGAGAATATTGGTGGAACAATCGTGTCCAGATTGCTTTTATGTTTGCAGTTTGTCTTTATTTGCACATTTATCAGGCTTTGATTGTTTATGTACTCTTCCCAATGACCCTGTTATATTCCTTTGCTCTACTGTGAATACAGACAAGAAAAGTCCAGCGCAGGGTAGCATTTGTTGACAAATACCTATGTTGCTAATAACTTTACTCTGAACTAGAAATTTTGTCATTTTTTGCTTTCTTGGTATTATCTTCTCTAAATTTCCCGCAACGACCTGAGTTGTCTTATTTCTACCTGTATATCGAGAGAAACTCTGACTATTTTACGGCTGTTGCAGGCAGACTTTCGCTCAATTTTCTGTCTTCCAATGAGACTTACAGACCTTTTCTAATTTATCCTAAAATATTCCATGTCCCCTAGAGTACCAACAAACTTTGCGCTTTGTACCATAGACTTATAAATATGTTCTGCATTCCTACGGCTTTCTTTCTCATTGAATCAATACTTCCGTTTAAGTCCAATTCCTTTAGAGTGTTATCGTCAAGGTGCCTTTCCAAAAACTTTTAATCAAAGTTCAAACTGAAGGAAATTCTAATCACTGCAATGTTATACTCTCACTGCCTGGTTATTACAGCGGATTATCCATATTTCAATGGAAACTATGATGATTATTACCATTAATCTGCCACTGTCCATGTGCTAATCTGTCTCACTGATTGCTTTAGCAATCGGTCTCATTAACTCAATCGATAAAACAATATATTTGCAGAATTTAATCTGAAACCGAAATTTCAATCTTAGCTATGTATCATGAATTCTGTTATATTTAAGGTCAATACCTGTCATGGGATGTTCAAAGACAAGATCTCTTATCATTCCTCCTTCACTACTGTTGACTGGATGTAAATAATCGTTCTCCCCTTAGGTTTGAAGATATACAATTCAAACTATTTCCATCCCATTTTGATGCCAGCAACATCTACTTTTTCGTGAATTATTAAGCTACCCACTTGCAGACAAAAAATAGACTAGTGGTCGCTCCTTTCCTTTAGATGAAGGGCATGTTTGCAACACCCGTAAGCGAATTCCCGCTGTTACTGTCGAAACAGATAAATCCGTTTCCAATGAAACAGTACTGTTGTTAGACTACTATGAATTGAAACAATTTTTTACGACAGCCTCCTTTTATCTGTTTCCCTATTTATTGTTTGCTAACATTCAACATAAACCATATTGTCACAGGTCAGTTGAATATCAACACACACACTTTAGGACGGATAAGTCCCCGGGGCCTGACGGAATATTCCCCAGGCTGCTCCACGAGGCAAGGAAATAGATTGCTGAGCGTCTTTGTGCCCTCGTTGACCACGGGAATGGTATTGGAGGATTGGACGGAGTCCAATGTTATTCCGTTGTTCAAAAAATGTAATAGGGATAGTCCGGGTAACTATATAACAGTGAGCCTTAAGTCTGTGGTAGGAAAGCTGTTGGAAAAGATTCTTAGAGATAGGATCTATGGTATTTAGAGAATCATGATCTAATCAGGGACAGTCAGCATGGCTTTGTGTAGGGCAGATCGTGTCTAACCTGCCCAATAGAGTTCTTTGTGGAGGTGACCATACATATACATGAGGGTTGTACAGTGGATGTGATCTTCATGCATTTTAGTAATGCGCTTGACAAGGTTCGACACGGTAGGCCTATTCAGAAAGCCAGAAGGGATGCGGTTCAGGGAAGTTCGGCCAGCTGGATTCAGAATTGGCTTGCCTGAAGAAAGCAGAGGGTCGTGGTGGAGGATGTACATTCGGATTGGAGGGCTGTGACTAGTGGTGTCCCACAAGGTTCTGTTCTGGGGCCACTAATTTTCTTGACTTTTATTAGCGACTTGGATGTGGGGGTAGAAGGGTGGGTTGACAAGTTTGCAGACGGCACAAAGGTTGGTGGTGTTGTGGATAGTGTAGAGAATTGTAGAAGATTGCAATGAGACATGGATAGGATGCAGAAGTGGGCTGAGAAGTGGCAGATGGAGTTCAACCCAGAGAAATACGAGGTGGTACACTTTGGAAGGACACATTCCGAGTCAGAGTACGAAGTAAATGGCAGGGTACTTGGCAGTGTGGAGGAGCAGAGGGATCTGGTGGTAAATGTCCACTGATCCCTGAAAGTTGCTTCACAGGTATATAGGTTAGTTAAGAAATCTTATAGTCTACTAGCTTTCATAAGTCGAGGGACAGAGTTTAAGAGTCGTGGGGTAATGATGCAGCTTTATAAAATTCTGGTTAGGTCACACTTGGAGTACCGTGTCTAGTTCTGGTCACCTCACTATAGGGAGGATGTGGAAGCATTGGAAAGGGTTCACAGGAGATTTACCAGGATGCTGCCTGGTTTACAGGGTATGGATTATGATGAGAGATTAATGGAGCTTGGGTTTACTCTTTAGAGAGAAGGAGGATGAGTGGAGACATAATAGAGGTATACAAGATATTAAGCGGAACAGATAGAGCGGGCAGCCAGTGCCTCTTCCCCAGGGCAACACTACTCAATATCAGAGGACATCACTTTAAGGTAAGGGTTGGGAAGTTCAAGTGGGATATTAAAGGAAGGCTTTTTACTCAGAGAGTGACTGGTGCTTGGAATGCACTGCCTGAGTCAGTGGTGGAGGCAGATACACTAGTCAAATTTAAGAGACAACTAGACAGGTATATGGAGATATTTAAGGTGGGTGTTTATATGGGAGGCTGGGTGTAAGGAGCGGCACAACATTCTGGGCCGAAGGGCCTGTACTGTGCTGTAATATTCAATATTCTACGTACACACACACACACACACACACACACCAGCAAATAGAAGCCTAGTCTTGCTGGAATTGTTTTGAGAGATCACATGGTTAAGTCCGCACCATGGTATCAATCGGGATGTCTAAATCCGTAAACACAACTGTTGAGTGACAAATGACTGCTTACTGTGAAACATTTAGATGTATACTCACTCTAGTTGTTTTACTTTGCAATCAACTTTCTTCAAAGCTTCAGAGACACACTTCACCCCAGCATCTTGTAGGTCATTTCCGCTGAGTCTAAACATGCATAGCCAGAATAAATAATTAATCGAGGCAAATGGATGGAAAGCATATTTTCACAATTTATCGCCGCTTTTGACTTTGGCTGTGTGATAATACAGGAAAAGTAAATAAAATTTAACTACGCTTTTCGTTCAATTTAATTTTTCAAATTATATGAAAATAAGAATGTGTAGATGTTTTGTAATTGCTAAAATAGCAATTTTCCATGCAAATCGTAAATAAAGGATGAAGTATGAAATGCACTTTATTATACACATTCCTCCAAATCAGGATGGGTTTCAAAGTAAATTGGATCGCAACTTCCAATTCCCATTCCTGCACGTCAGCCCTTGCCTTCCTCTATGACGATGATGAGACTACATTCAGGTTGGAGGACAACCAAATGATATTCCGTCAGTGCAACCTGCAACCTAATGGCATGAACGTCAATTCCCTGCACTTCAGTAATAGCCCTGCCCTCACCATTTCCATTCCCGTGCCCCTCTCGGATCACATCTCCTTACCTGCCAACACCTCCCTCCAGTGCTTCTGCTCCTGCCCTTTCATGCATGTTCTTTTACGCTCTTCTATGCGATTCACTATTATCCAGCACTTTATGCCGTTCACCTATCGGTTTCTTATCTCGTTACTTCGCCTCTCTCCCGGTTTCACATATCACCTACCGGCTTTATAATTGCTCTCCTCCCCTACCTTCTTGTTCCAACTCTTCACTTTTTATCGAGGCTTGTGAAGTGTCTCGACCCTAAATGTCGACCGCTTACTCTTTTCCACAGAATCTATCAGGCCGACTGAATTCCTTCAACATTTTTCGAGTGTTCCACAGCGAGAAACAACTTGGTTTCGACAGCGATGTGTTGCATCATAATTCAACCAGCGTCGAGATGCCCCTAAATCAGACGCTCAGTCTGATCTCAAGTATTGAAATACAGGCAGCAAATCAGAACTGAGGAGACTTCGTGCTCTCGGCGATGTGCTGCATCCTAATTAATGGAGCGCAGAAATGCCCCTGAATTTGTTCTCCAATACTGAGTAAAAGGCAGCAGAACAGAGAGAAAACACGAGGAAATCTGCATATGCTGGAAATTCAAACAACACACACAAAATGCTCGTGGAACACAGCAGGCCAGGCAGCATCTATAATGAGACGCTCTATCGACGTTTCGGACCGAGACCTTCGTCAGGACTAACTGAAAGGAAAGATACTAAGAGATTTGAAAGTAGTGGGGAGAGGGGGAAATGCGAAATGATAGGAGAAGACTGGAGTGGGTAGGGTAAAACTAAGATCTGGAAAGGTGAATGGCGAAAGTGATACAGAGCTGGAGAAGGGAAAGTATCACGGGACGGGAGGCCTCGGGAGAAATAAAGGGGGAGGGCGGAGCACCAGAGTGAGATGGAGAACAGGCAGAGTGATGGGCAGAGGGAGAGAAACAAAAACCAAAGAGCTAAATATTGTCAGGGATGGGGTAAGAAGGGGAGGGGTGCATTAACCGAAGTTAGAAAAGTCAATTTTCATGCCATAGAGACGTAGCGTGATCTCCCCCCACAGTTATTATTTTTTTCTGCCCACCAAGGTGTTCATCCAATTTCGCACCATTCGTCCGGGCTTGTTTCATGTCACTCTGTACATTCTTATCAATGAACTGACAGAAATATATTTTTATTGTTCTTGTTCCCTCCTTCAAGCCGATTAGGTTGAGGTTCTGATAACTTTTAATTCATTGCCATCTCACCTGAAATCTGTGTCATCGAGTTCTTAGCATGGGGAAACACACCGTATATTTCTCTAGGGAAAGTAATGTGTGCATTCACCATATCTGTGCTTTTATGGTTTCATAAGGACCTACATCCTGCCCTGTACTATAATGAATAATGTGCTAGTTTATCTAACCTTTTCCCAGAATTCAACACTCAGGACTTACACTTTTGAAGACAAAGGACATACACAACTAAGAAGATAATAAATAATTTGAGTAGTTCACGGTGATGTGTTATGAATAGTGGTTCTATAACTATATAATTGCTTCATTCATGGCATAGATTGGGGTACTTTTGCAAAGAAGCACCACAAGTGCGATGATGCCATATTGTATTCGGCATTTAAACTGACAGCAAATTCACAAAATTTTGATAGAGACCTGAAAGAGACGATAAGAAAAATAAAAAAATAAATAAAAAAAATAAACAGGCATAAGAGCAAGGAGAGATATTGAAATTTGAATTTTGTCACTGAAGTTTAGGCTTGTAGACATATGCAGATTCACTCAGTGCCCTTTGTTAGGTAGAGGAATGCAATTCGTTGCTGATATCTGCTGCTGTAGCGCTTCCACTTCAGGTCTCGACCTGTTATGTGTTCAGAAATGGCTTTTTGCATAGCACCATTGTAACGTGTAATTACTTGAGCTACTGTCGCCTTCCTGTCAATTCTTGAACCAGTCTGTCAATTCTTCTCTGATGTCTGTCATTAACAGTCCGTTTTCGTACCAAATCTGCCACTCACCGGATAAATTTTTCTTTTGTGTTTTTTCTCTCTCTGACCAATTCATGTAAGCTCTAGAGAGTATTGAACATGAACACTCAGGGATTAGGAAATTCTGAGATATTAGAACCAGTTAACTGAGAGGAGTTCACATGGGCGCTTACAATGGAAGCAACCGAAGTTGTTCCTCTGTTTAATGTAGCTCTTCAGAAAACGCTTGCGCATATTTTCACCACCAATGACCACAATACTCTACACACATATCAAGCATGAAAACAAGTTAAAACTGATCGGCAAACCTTCTATGACGTCCACCCACACTAGGATTTATATGCTTGGCGATAACTTCATTGAAATATAGAAACATAGAAAACCTACAGCTCAATACAGGACCTTCGGCCCACAAAGCTGTGCCGAACATGTCCCTACCTTAGAAATTAATTGACTTACCTATAGGCCTCTAGTTTACTAAGCTCCATGCATCTATATAAAAGTCTCAGAAAAGACCCTATCGTTTCCGCCTCCACCACCGTTGCCGGCTGCCCATTCCATGCACTCACCACTCTTTTAAGTAAAAACAAATATCTCTGACATCTCCTCTGTACCTACTCCCCAGCACAATAAACCTGTGTCCTCTTGTGGTAACCATCTCAGCCCTGGGGAAAAGCCTCTGACTATCCACATGATCAATGCCTCTCATCATCGTATACACCTCCATGGAGTCACCTCTCATCCTTCGTCGCTCCAAGGAGAAACAGCCGAGTTCACTCAAACTTTTCTCATAAGGCATGCTCCCCAATCCAGGCAACATCCTTGTAAATCTCCTCTGCACCCTTTCTATAGCTTCTACATCAGTCCTGTAGTGAGGCGACCAGAACTGAGCACAGTACCCGAAGTGGCGTCTAACCAGGGCCCTATATAGCTGCAAAGTTACCTCTTGCATCCTAAGTCCAATTGCACGATTGATAAAGGCCAATGCACCACATTCCTTCTTAACCACAGAATTAATCTGCGTAGCAGCTTTGAGTGTCCTGCGGACTCGGACCCCAAGATCCCTCTGATTCTCCACACTGCCAAGAGTCTAACCATCAATATTATATCCGACATCATATTTGACCTACCAAAATGAACCACGACACTTATCTGGGTTGACTCCATCTGCAACTTCTTAGCCCAGTTTTGCATATTATCAATGTTCCGCTGTAAACTCTGACAGCCCCCCACACTATCCACAACACCTCCAACCTTTGTGTCATCAGCATACTTACTAACCCATCCCTCCACTTCCTCATCTAGGACATTCATATAAATCAAGAACAGATAGGGTCCAAGAAGAGATCCCTCAGGCACTCCACTGGTGATCGACCTCCATGCAGAATATGACCTGTCCACAACCACTCTTTGCCTTCTGTGGGTAGGTCAGTTCTGTATCATCAAAGCAATGTGTCCTTGAATCCCTTGCCTATTTACGTTCTCAATAATCTTTGCATGGGGTACCTTATCAAATGTCTTGCTAAAATCCATATACACTATAACTACTGCTCTTCCTTCATCAAGGTGTTTTGTCATATCCTCAAAAAATTC
This sequence comes from Hemitrygon akajei, assembly GCF_048418815.1. Lineage (NCBI taxonomy): Eukaryota > Metazoa > Chordata > Chondrichthyes > Myliobatiformes > Dasyatidae > Hemitrygon > Hemitrygon akajei. The sequence goes on from NW_027331941.1 coordinate 4,231,479, forward strand.
AATTAGGCTCGTAAGGCAGGATCTGCCTTGACAAAGCCATGCTGACTACTCCTGACCCAAATATTCCTCAATCCTGCCTCTCAGCATCTTCTCCATCAACTTACCTACCACTAATGTAAGACTCACTGGTCTATAATTTACTGGGATATCTCTACCCCCTTTCTTGAATAAAGAAACAACTACTGCAACACTCCAATCCTCCGGAAACTCTTCCATCCCCATTTATGATGTCAAGATCATCTCCAGAGGCTCAGCAATCTCCTCCCTCAACTCCCACAGTAGCCTGAGGTTCTTCGCATTCGGTCCCGGCGAATTATTCAGCTTGATGTTTTTCAAAAGATCCAGCACATCCTTCTTCTTAATAATACATCATCAAATATTTCAGTCTGCTGCAAGTCATTATTATCATCACCAAAATCCTTTTCTATAGTGAATACTGAGATAAAGTATTCATTAAGTACCTCTGCTAGGTTCCGTACTCATTGTCCACTGTAACACCAGATAAGTCCTAATATTTCACGTCTTATCCTCTTGCTCTTCACATACCTATAGAAGACCTTGGAGTTTTCCTTAATCCTGCCCGATAAGGCCTCCTCTTGGCCCCATATGGCTCTCCTAATTTCCTTCATAAGCTCCTTCCTATTAATCTTATAATCTCCTAGATGGCTAACAATACCTAGCTCTCTGAACCTAATGTAAGCTTTTGTTTTCTTCTTGAATAGTTTGCAAGTTTGTTGCTCTATTCTTGTTTTATACGTCGTTCAGTTGTCCGATTAGAACCGTTAGTTCTAAATTCAGCTCTAGTTTCAAGAATGTCCCTCTAAATCCCGTCTCCTTGTCAAGATTCCTCGGGTTTGCTGTTCTACATTCGCCTCCACGGCAGCCTCCCCAACTCAGTCGACGTGCCGTTGTCTTGCACTTGGGTTCACTTCAGCCGCCCCGTGCAACAGGACAAACTGTCTGTAGTGAATCCAGCGGACACGAATCCCCTGCAACAATCCCTCGCCAGCCAGTGCTCCCTACTGGGCTTGCACGATCTGCTGCTCCGGGATGTCATGGAGAACCTTCGTTCCCTGTCAGTGAACGTAAGAAATGTCAGTGAACAGGTCGACCGAGAATCCGCCCATCTTACACCGTCGACTCCGGGAAATCTGTCTGACCAGCCCAGTCAGCCTGCAGTGGCGACGTCCGATGCGCCAACTGAGAGAGCCGCACGTAACTGAACCAGAGCCCTACGCCGGAGATCTGGGGAAGTGCCTGTCTTTCTACGGCAATGCTCCTTGGTGTTGGAGCAGTAGCCATCCACGTACGTCAAGGACAGATCGAAAATAGCTTACATTATGGAGTTCCTGCGAGAAAATGCCTTAGCATAGGCCACCGCGATTTGGGATCATCTTCCTTCCACATCTTCATCTCCGAAATAAGGAAGATCTTGAGACCATCCCGTCTGCGGTAAAGACGCCGCTGAGCGTCTGCTCACCCTCCATGAAGGCTCACGCAGTGTTGCCGAATACTCCGTGGAATTCCGGAAGCTAGCGGCCGACTGGGGCTGGAATGATGAAGCACTCCAGGAGATATTCCGTCAAGGTCTCTGCGATAAGGTAAAGAACGAGTTGGCGGCTAGGGATAACACTAACAGCCTGGATTCGGTGATCTTCCTAGCCACCAGGCTGGGCAACCGACTCCGAAAACGTCAGAGAGAGAACCAGTTGTCCTACTCCTTTGTCCAACCCACGGCACGCTTTACCATCTACTCCCAGCCTTAACCTCTCTCCTCCCCCCGTTCCTAGAATAGCACCCGGCCCGGCCGTTTCCACCACCGTGGGAGAGGAACAAATGCAGCTGGGACGGAGATGTCTTTCTCCAGCAGAGCGCCTCCGGAGATTCGGAGTAGGAGATTGTTTCTATTGCGGTCAGTCTGGCCATTTTCGTAGTACCTGTTCCCTTTGGCCAAAAGGGAGAGCTCACCAGTAGAAAGCGGGACCCTGGTGAGTCAGACAACATTCCCTTCTGTCCCCCAATCCAGATGCAGGTCCAAGCTTCTGTAGGCTACAGCCAGCAGTCCCTGTCCTTGTCTGTCTTGATCGACTTGGATGCTGAGGGGAACCTGTTGGATGAAAATATAGCTTCCCAGTCCGGAATTCCTCGGGAGCCGTTGAGTACCCCTCTGGAAGCCGGGGCACTGGACGGAAGACTTCTGGCCCGAGTCACTCCCTGTACACTACCACTGTCATTGGTTTTCTCTGGGAACCATCGGGAACAGGTATAATTTGACATAATTTTCTCTCCTCAAGCTCCTATATCTCTTGAGTACACCTGTTTAAGCCGCCATAATCCTTGCATTCATTGGTCCACCGGGACGATAACCAGCTGAAGTCCGTTTTGTCACTCCACGTGTCTACCGTCGGCCCTTTCCCCTGTAAGAACCACCACGTCCTCATCTGCCGTTGAACCACCCGACTTGTCCAGGGTTTCAACGGAGTACCACGACCTGGGACAAGTGATTAGTAAACAATGCGCCCTTTCCTTCCCTCCACACCGGCCATACGATTGTGCTATCGACTTCCCCAGAGCTCTTCGACCCACCAGTCTGCTGTATAACTTGTCCCGGCCAGAGACGGAAGCAATGGGGGGTTACATCAGCGAATCTCTCGCGGCGGGAATTATCCGGCCCTCATCCTCTCCAGTTAGTGCAGGGTTCTTCTTTGTGGGGAAGAAGGATGGTTCTCTCCGTCTCTGCATCGACTACCGAGGCCTAAATCATATCACCATAAAGAACAAGTATCCACTGCCTCTAATAAGTTCTGCGTTCGAACAACTTCACAGAGCCATCATCTTCTCCAAGTTGAACCTATGTAGCGCCTACCATTTGGTACGAATAAGGGAGAAGGACGAGTGGAAGACGGCATTCAATACTCCTCTAGGCCACTTCGAGTACTTGGTCCTGCCTTTTGGCCTCAGCAATGCCCCGGCAGTTTTTCAAGCCTTAATTACCGATGTACTAATAGACTTTAGTAACCGCTTTGTGCTTGTACACCTGGATGACATCCTAATCTTTCCCAGCAGTCCTCAGCAAGACGTTCATCATGTCCGTCAAGTCCTGCAGAGGCTGGGGGAGAATAAATTATTCGTAAAGGCGTAGAATTGCGAATTCCACGTCCCCTCAGTCAGCTTCCTAGGTTATATTATCGAGAGCGGACAGGTAAGAGCTGATCCCGAGAAGATCCGGGCTGTGACGGAGTGGCCCAAACCCACGGACCCCACCGGTTCCTAAGGTTTGCGAACTTCTGTCGCCGGTTCATCAGAAACTACAGTCAGGTGGCGGCTCCCCTTACCCGAGTTACCTCACCTGCCACACTTTTCCTTTGGAACTCCGAGGCGGACTCAGCATTCGCGAACTAAAGAGGCGATTCATGTCTGCTCCCGTTCTGAATCAACCGGACCCTTCCGTCAGTTCATTGTGGATGATGACGCCTCCGACTCCGTGGTGGGAGTGCTACTGTCCCAATGTTCCTGCCCGTATCAGAAACTACATCCCTGTGACTTCTTCTCTCGCCGACTACATCCCACTGAGCGAAATTACAAAGTGGGGAACCGGGAGTTACTTGTGGTCATACTGGTGTTGGTAGAATGGAGGGACTGGTTGGAGGGGTCGGAACACCCATTCATCGTCTGGACAGACCATAAGAACCTTGAATTTATCCAAACCGCCAAACGTCTGAACTCCTGCCAGGCCCGTTGGGCATTATTTTTTTGCCGGTTCAGGTTTACCCTCACCTATCGTCCGGGGTTCAAGAACGGAAAGCCAGATGCCCGCTCCTGTCAATACGTTTCCGAGGAGGACCTTTCCAACCCCGAGACCATCCTTCTACCATCCTGTGTAGTGGCTGCCCTCACCTGGGAGATCGAGTCCAGAGTCAAAGAGACCCAACGGACTCAAACTGACACTGGCATCGGCCCTCCCAATCGCCTCTTGGTACCCGATTCTGTTCGATCACAGGTTCTCCAGTGGGGGCATATTTTTCGTTTCGCCTGCCATCCCAGAATCGATAGGAACCTGACCCTCCTGAAGAGACATTTCTGGTGGCCCTTCATTGACGTTGACACCCAGTCTTATGTCTCTGCATGTTCCGTCTGCGCCCGTGGAAAAGCCTCCCATCGGCCACCTGCGGGATTATTTCGTCCCCTACCTGGTTGTCCCTGGTCACACATCGCTCTGGACTTCGTCACCGGTCTACCCCATTTACATGGAAACAATAGCGTACTTACTTTGGTGGACCGTTTTTCCAGTCGGTGCATTTTTTAGCCCTCCCTAAACTACCTTCCACGCAGGAGACCGCAAACCTTCTCGTCGCCTACGTTTTCCGAATTCAGGGAATCCCTTCGGATATTGTCTCTGACCGGGGACCTCAATTAATTTCGCAAGTTTGGAGATCTTTTTTTCGAACCCTTGGTGCCTCAGTTAGACTGATGAAAGGGCAAACGGAGCGGGTCAACCAGGAGTTGGGGGCGGCGTTACGTTGTATAACAGACAAAAACCCGTCTAACTGTAGCAACCATCTCGCATGGTTAGAATACGCCGACAACTCTCTGGTCAGCACTGCTACCGAAAAATTTGCTTTTGCATGCTCTCTTGGGTATCAGCCCACGCTGTCTCCCGCCTAGGAAGAGGATATTGCGGTGCCGTCAGTCCAGGCCCATGTACACATTTGCCGAAATCTGAGAAGATACACACACACACGGCCGAGCTTCGCTCAGGCAACCGTAACCGAAAAAATGCCGACCGCCTTCATACTCCTACTCCTGAGTATCGACCTGGGTGAATGGTGTAGCTCTCGTCTAGAGACATTCCTCTCGAAAACGAGCCCAAGAAGCTCGTTCCCCCCCCCCCCCACCCCCGCTTCCTGGGACTTTTTGAGATTGAGAGTATTATCAATCCCACGGCAATCCGGCTCAAACTACCTACGTCTATGCAGATCCAGCCTACATTCCATTTCTCCCAACTAAAACCGTTTTCTGTCAGCCTCTTGTGCACTCTGACCAAAACCCCTCCACCCCCAGGATCATCGACATACATCCGGCCTATACCGTCCGTCGGTTATTGGATGTCCACCTTCGGAGCAGGGGTATCCAGTACCTGGTCGACTCGGAGGCGTACGGCCAGGAAGAGCGTTTCTAGATTCCCCGCTCTTTCATCCTGGACCACTCTCTCATCCGGGATTTCCATTGGGATCATCCAGATAAGTCTTCGGGGCGCTGTCACCTGGAGGCTCCCGTTGAGGGAGTGATACCGTCATGGTGCCGTTTGGCTGTTCCACTTTATCAAACCTTTTTCCCTGATTATGCACTAATTTCAGTCATTAGATTTCTAATTGCTGCTAGTTTAGTTAATTACAGTATATCTGCTTTTCATCTGAGACTGTGAAATAAGTACGATGGTGTCACTATCACAGGCTGCCAGCTTGTTGGTCTATTCTCGTGTGATACTTCGTTCCCTTGTCCGATTAGTCGAGTTAGTCAGCTCTAGTTTCAAGGTAGTGTTTGTAAATCCTGTCTCCTTGTCAGGATTCCCATTCTTCTGATTTGTTGTTCTACGTTCACGTCTACGCCAGCATTCCGAACTCAGTCGACGTGCGGGTGTCGTGCACTTGGGTTCTCCTTAGACGCGCAGTGCAACAGTCTCATTAGAACGTACCTATACAGAACTCCACTCAAATATTCCCTGACTATTGCCACATTTCTTCCGTACTTTTTCCTGAGAACATCTGTTTCCAATTTAAGTCTCCAATTTCCTACCTGATAGTTTCATGATTCACCTTCCTCCAATTAAAGACTTTTCTAACTTGTCTGTTCCTATCTCTCTCCAATGCTATTGTAAAGGAGACAGAATTATGATCACAATCTCCAAAATGTTCTCCAACTGAGAGACCTGAAACCTGACCAGATTCATTTCCCAATACCAAATCAATTGCAGCCTTTCCTCTTTCCTGATATCTTCTAAATAATCAGCAGAATACGATGGTAATGCTTTGGAGTTTCTGAGACCTCCATCCTCCAGGCTACCATCTCTTCTCGCTGTTACCATAATGCAGAATGTACAGAAGCCATAACTATCAGATGGTCATGTACAGGAATAGCTATTACATAACAACCACTAGCCTACCGAACAGGCGTGGATAAATACATTTCACCACTATTTTGGACTGATTTACTTGCAAGGTCTTTTTTGCTTGTTTGCTATTTTTTACACATCCTGCTTTCAGTATAATCTTTATTTGCATTACATTTATTCCTTTTCAGGTTGATTACTTGCCAGCCTTTTTCTGTCGATCTATAATTATTCATAACATTCGATTGTATTTATTTTTCCCTGGAAAAGCTTGCAAGAAAATTAATCTGAAAGAAATAAATCGTTATATACTTATTTTGATAATGAATTTCCTTGAAACTTTTAAACGATGTGTATAATTTTGTTCACTCTGTTAACGAGGTCATTTTGCTGCTAAGAACCGGAAGAGATTTTGTGAGAATGTTGCCGAGAATCGAGACCCTGAGTTTAAGGACTGTTTCTGTAGCAAGCTGCAAAATGAGGACAGTTGAGAGAGTTGGAAGCCGGACGTTTAAAATGTATTCAGATACATGGGAAAATTTCTGTGGGATATTGAGCCTATCGGAGTTCAAAACTTGTTGGTTGTCACAGCTAAGTTAGGCCTATGGATAGATTCCATGACATCGTACTATGTGACTCCAAGCCTCTGATCTAAGGAAATTCACACCTATACGGTTAGCCCGAAAAATACAGTTCTCTCATTAGTTTCTGAATGCACTCAGCATTCTGTCGTACAGAAAGGATAAATGTTCCTTTCTTGTCGCTCTGTTAATTCAACATAAGCACCGCTCTGGCTTAATGCCTCTTATCCCAGCTTTCGCAACGAAGATTGGAGACTTTCCATCAATATTGGTTTTAACACAGGCAACCAGTTCATATGCTATGCCTTCAAAAATGGTCCCGGTCAATTTTGACACGGCCCAAGAATCCCCTCATAACAAGTGTCTGTCCCAAATTTTGAACCACAGATCTATTTAGAATGCATAAATGGCCTATCTGACATTAACAAATGGGTGATTGATCCTTAATTAATATTTCAAAGATCTAAAATCTATTTCAATAGATACGGATCAAATTTGACCCGGAGCAGCCTCAATGTAAAAAAAAAATGTAGCACCTGTACAGAAGTATATTCTTTTGAAATATCTTACTTTTGTGTATTTGTGTCACTTTGGAAGTCATCAACTTTCGGCTAAAAATGACATTTAGGTTGTTTTCACTGCTGTCATTTTTTTTACCGGAACAGTATGTAAGGGTTAAACATTTAATACCGAGCAAAAGTGTCTCTACGGCGGTCAGTGGCGCACTGACCATTACGCAACCTAAATTGATCCGATCTGTCTGTACATGAACTACATCTCTCAATGCTTTTCTGTTTATCTCTTTTCCTCAGCAAAGTTCCGAATGGTGAATGCACGTACAAACCTAATAGGTGTTTTCCTTAATACATTTATAGCAAGATATCTTGCAGTCTATACCATCACTGCTTAGGAATATAGAGCTACTTATTACACGAAGATTTATTTTCAATCTGGAAGTAATATATCGTAATATTATGTCGAAATGATCTGCCGGTGACGGTGGTGGAGGTGGATACTATAAGGTCTTTTAAGAGACTCTTGGAGAAGTATATGGAGCCCAGAAAAACAGAGGACTGAGTATAACCCGAAGTAATTTGAAAAGTAGGTACATGTTCGGGTCAGCATTTTGGGCCAAAGGGCCTGTAGTGTGCTGTAGGGTTTCTATGTTTCTAAATCCGGGAACAATCGTCTGAAGGGTACTGTAGGAATCCCATTACCTGATGGACAGACAGAGGTTACAACTCTGGAACCAAAAAAACATCTCAAGGAATGTAAAAAGCGCAAAAACATGTTGGCGTTTTGAGCGATATATTGAAGTCATGAAACGAATACATACATAAACTAATTATGAAAACAATTTTGTGCTATCAATGAGTCATTATATAGTTGGACGAGAGCAGTTTAAATGCTTTCAAGTTCCACTATAGACAGTCGATTATTAATCCATCTTGGCTTTACGCTTGTGCTCAAACTGTATCTTATCTGTTCACAGGAGATGTCAAGGCTGATATAGCCAATGACATGAAATGAATATCGGAAAACAATTTCAGAGAGAACGTTGCAAAGCTACTTAATATAAAGATGCATTATGACAGTAGTTCAATTTGAAAATAAATGTGTGCAGGCAAATTGCACAGCTTCGTTAATGACAATAGACAATAGACAATAGGTGCAGAAGTAGACTATTCCGCCCTTCGAGCCTGCACCGCCATTCTGAGATCATGGCTGAGCATTTACTATCAATGCCCGGTTCCTGCCTTGTCCCCATATCCCTTGATTCCCCTATCCATCAGATACCTCTCTAGCTCCTTCTTGAAAGTATCCAGAGAATTGGACTCCACTGCATTCCGAGGCAGGGCATTCCGGACCCCCACAATTCTCTGGAAGAAGAGGTTTTTCCTTAACTCTGTCCTAAATGACCTACACCTTAGTCTCAAACCTTGCCCTCTGGTACTGGACCCTCCCAGCATCTGGAACATATTTCCTGCCTCTATCTTGTCCAATCCCTTAATAATCTTATAAATTGCAATCAGGTCCCTTCTCAATCTCCTTAACTCCAGCGTGTACAAGCCCAATCTCTCAAACCTCTCTGCGTAAGACAGTCCGGACATCCCAGGAATTAACCTCGTGAATCTACGCTGAACTTCCTTTATAGCCGGCATGTCCTTCCTTAACACTGGAGACCACAACTGTACATGTAACACTTCCCCAACAGGCTGGTACATGTCTAGGGGAAAAGGAGATCCTGCCACTCACCAACCCCACCTCCCGTACACGCAGGTGCTGTAGGAATCAAGTTTATGCCGTGCGTACACACACAAACTCACACCAGATACTGTTACGGAATACACTTTAAAGAGATTCCTAAAACTAAAAGAGTGCTATGCAATACAGTATATAGGAAAGAAAAGAAAAAGCAAAAGGCGCCAAGTTATCAGAGTTCAGTCAGTTTAGTGCAAATCGTTGGAGCTCAACCATCGAACCATTCAACCCCTCGTCACTCTCCTCCGATCTCCACGTCCTCGCACCTGGGACCACCACCGGTGGTCAACCAAGCAGTGCAGTGCCCGTCCACCTGCCTCGGTGTCCTCCTCCTGACTCTCCTGAAAACCCGCGAAAACCCCCACGCTCCCACCCTCACAATACAAAATTACATTCCCTATTGGTTAACAAATGAATACAATCCCCATATCAGCAAGTCTAAAGCTAAACAACTGCGAGAGAAATACTCATCAGACAAAGAAACATTCCTACTCTTAACAAACCAAAGAAGCCATTTTGAGAAACATGCACAGGACATTGTACATTCTCCCCCCAACAGCAAATGTCATGCCCTCATGGCATTACCAGAGTTCACCAAAGCTTCTTAAACACACAAAACCCAACCCAGGTGCAGAAACCAGCGAGATAACTACAAAGAACAGTAGAAATCACACTCGGTTCTCCTGGTACCACATATGTCAACCTCTCCGGGAGGCGCCTACTTCTCTGAGATCTCCGTACCCCTTCTGCCGACCCTTCCCCCTCATTGGTCTCCCTCTTCACCTGCGATCCCACTGCCTCGGACACCCCAGGTCTACCTGACAGACCCTCACCCCTTCCCTCACGTGGTTCCCCACTCACGTGAGAACCCTCCGGCTCACGTTCGGGTTCCACCCTCCCTCCTACCAACGCCTGCTGCCTCTCCATCTGACCCTCAATACCTTCCCTTCTCTCACCAAACTCAGTATGGGAAGGGCCAGGAGCCTCCTCTTCTGGTACTGGAGCGCCAGCGAATGGGAACAGGGGCCACTCATCTGAGTCGTCATCTTCCGAATCGGTATCCATTCCCGGGTTAAGGACCCGTCCCAGCTCTTCAGCAGCGGCCTCTTCCCTCGCTCCGCGCCCTCGCAGAGTCCTTGCCCTAGGCGTAACCTCCCACTCTGGCTCCTTGTCCACCTGCACTGCTTGACCCAGGGGCAGCAGGTGATTCCGATGGAGTACCTTGATAGGCCCATTCCCATCCTCAGGTTTCATCCGGTAAACTGGTAGATTCGGCATTTGGCTCCCTATTACATAGGGTCTGGCCGCACATCGATCTGCTATCTTGTGCTTACCAGGGAGTCCTAAATTCCGTAAAAGGACCCGGTAGCCCGGCAATAATTGGACAAACTTCACCTTTTGGTCATACCGCATCTTATTCCTCTGATTTTGTTTGGTAGCCGCCGCCTTGGCCAACTCGTACGCCCTCTGTAACTCCCTCTTCATGTCGGACACATACTTTAGTTATGGCTTCCCGGGTAATTCACCCACTTCAACCCCAAATCACGTCAAAGGGCAACCTCGCTTCCCGCCCGACCATCAGATAATAGGGCGAGTACCCTGTAGCATCATTGCGAGTACAATTGTAACAGTGAACCAATTGTCCAATATGACGACTCCACTCACTTTTCTGCTCAATCTCCAGCGTCCTGAGCCTACCCAACAGGGTCCTGTTGAAACTCACTGGCTGAGGATCTCCCAGTGGGTGATAATGGGTAGTCCTGGATTTCTCAACCCCAAGCATATCAGTAATTCATGGAGAAGGCGGCTCTCAAAGTCCCGCCCCATCAATATAGATCCGTCTGGGAAGGCCATAATGAACAAAATACTTCTCCCATAACAACTTCGCCACTGTCTTCACTTTCTGATCCTTTGTGGGAAATGCCTGACCATAGCGAGTGTAATGATCGGTGATAACTAAGACATTCGCAGTCTTGCTGGTGTCAGGCTCAATCGACAGAAAATCCATACATACCAAGTCCAGAGGTCCCGCACTCTGCAAGTGCGACATTGGAGCCGCTGACGCTGGCAGGGTCTTCCTCCGGAAGCAACGACTGCATTTCCAGCACCTCCAGCAGATTCATATCCCCCACAGTCCTCTCCATGAGCCTCTGGAAGGTGGCTGGGGCTCCCGATATGCCTTGGGGCGTTCGTTGGAACTGAAGAACCCCAGTGGGCAGATAAAGGCCGTCTTCTCTTTATTGCCCTCACTCACCAGGATCTGGTAATACCTGCTTCTTAAGTCCAGCACACTGAACCATTTCGCTCCACTCAGGCAGGCCAACGCGTCCTCGACCGTCGGGACAATATATTGATCAGCGACAGCTCGCCGATTCAAAGTCCTGTAGTCAACACACATGCGCACCCTCCCATTCTTCATCCGTGCCACCACTATTGGGTACGCATAGGGACTTCGGGACTCAGCTATGATTTCGGCTTCCTTGAACTTGCACAAGTGCTGCCGCACATCCTCAACATGTACTGGGGCCAGCTGCCGGGATCTCTCTCGGAACGGGGTGTCCTCCGTCACTCGGATGGTGTGGCAACTGCTTTTGGTGCAGCCCACATCAAACTCGCCCCGAGATAAAAACAGCTTCCATCTTCAGCATCTTCTCCACTAGCCTGCGTTTCCACTCCGGCGACACAAGGGAATCCTCGAACTTAAAGGCTTCAGCGGTCAGCTCCCTTCGGTGCTCCAAGCCCTCCCCGTTAGGGGTCCTCACTGGTGCGCTAGACATTATCGTCACCGGGAACAGATTTGCCAGCGGCATTCCCCTCTTAAAAGTGATTTCTCTTGCAGTAGTGTTCCTGACACTTATAGCTATACGCCTCGCATGTACCACCCCTGGTCTCTGCACTTCGGGCCTCACCAGCGCCCCCGCCGGAAATCGTGTCTCCCCGTCAAGATCGTCCGGTGCGTCTACTAATAGGGCTTCGCCCGTCGGCACTCCTGGGAATCTGGGGGTCCCCATCACGAGTGCTACCTCCTCTGGTCGGCTCACTTTGGGCCTCGCCTGCGTACACCACACCGTCCCTCGTTTACACTCCGGGTCCAGCCCTTGGGAGGCAACCCCTTCTTCGAACACCGCTCGAAATACTGGTTGCACCGAGAGGGTCTCCAGAAAGTGTTCCCCCCCTTCCTCCTTACAAGCTCCCAGGAGCCGTCGCACAACGGGCTTGTCAGTCCCCAGCAGGTGGGCAGCACCACCGGTTTCCACCGGGTCAGTACACACCAACACCAACATCTCAATAGCTTCAGACACTCCCACATCGCCCTCCGAGAACTCCAATTTCACCGATAGGTACCCATCGTACGGGTAATCACCCTCACTCACACCCCAAATCTGCAGGGCGTCAAATGGGGTTACTGGCAAATGCTTTAGATATTGGTTGTAGAACGACCGGTACAATAAGGTCACCTGCGATCCCGTATCAAGAACGGCTTTCGCGTAAACTCCCTCTATCCATAGACACACACTGGCACGGGGTCCTACCAGCCCATCCGGAATAGAGTCGATGGCACCCGGTGGTCCCCTGGCTGATCTCTGGGAATGTGTTCCTCCAGACGCTCCAGTCCATTCCCTCACTGAGCCTCTCCAAAGTTTTCGAACACCTCTCCCTTCTTAGTCGCAGGGGGACTTGTCCTCTGCGGTGCTCCTTGTCTCTCACAATCCCACCGAAAGTGTCCCTCCTCTCCACAGCTATAGCACACCCTTGGCCGCACAGAGTCCCGCCTGAAATGCCCCTCTTTCCCACAGTTAAAGCACACGCTGCCTGCCACCCCTCCTCTCCCAGGTCGTCTCCCGCTCCCATCTCATTGAATTGGTCGCCCCCGGGAGTGGGTACCTCCCCTGTCCTTCCCCTCCAGCGAGAGGTCCCTACTCTCCTGGGGGTTTTCAGTCCTCCACCCAGCCAGCACTTCCTCTATCGCTGAGGATCGCTACCGTAGGCCCAAGACCCTTTTCCGCCCCATCGTTCTCTCTTCCTCCCGCACCTCTTCTAATCAGTTGCCCGAACGATGGAGGGGGCCCCTCCTATAAGGTGCCGGATAGTCCACGCCACCTTGACCTCCTCCGGACAGCCACTGAATATCTGACTCATCCTCACGCTAGCCACGTCAGGCGCCTTCACTAACCCCCGGCACCGCAACGCTGTAAGCGTCCCCTCCATCCGAAATATGTACTCGGAGAGCTTTTCCCCTCTCCGTTGTTCCAGGCGTTGAAACTCTGCTAAAAGCAGCCAGGGTTCCCCTGACAACCCAAACGCTCCCTCCAAAACTTCTATACATTCCTCCACTGAGGCCCCAGACTTTTCAGCTTTCAACTCCCGAACTGTTTTGGCTGCCGAACCCCTCAAACTTCCCACCAATCGCTGTCTCTTCTCCTCCTCCGAGCCTGGCCACTCCTCCAACATCAAAGACGTTTGCTCGATCCAGGTCTCATAGTCCACCTCCCCATCCGGAGCAGGCTTGGCTCCGGAGAACACCCCCAACTTCATCCGTGGCCTCTTGGCCGCGCCCACCAGGGAGTTAAGTGCGACTGCCAGCTCCGAGGCTTCCCCACTACCTGGGGGGCGGGGCCTGGTCACGCCTCCCTCCTCCGACCTCCCTTTACTAGTGGCGGGAACCTCTCTGGGGACCACATCTAGCTCTAGCTCCTCCTCCGGTGTCTCCTCATCCTCGCCCTCGGAGAGAGTGTGGAACCCCCACGGCCCCTCCTCCCCGGGAACACTGACTGTCGCTGGCAGTTCCATCGTCATAACGTCAGCACTCGTACGAAACAACACCCAGCTAGACTCCACCTCTTTACCACACCGTCTAGCTACCAATTCTACCTGTCCAATACCTTTTACGAAACTTAACCCCCGCACTAACACGTCTTCCGAAACTCGAAAATCCACTCCGCTCACTACACAGGCATACTGCACCGGTACATCCTCCCACTCGCACCAGCTAACAATCTTATCTCTGTCCATCTCCGCACTGCTGCCTGCGCGATTCCACATCCCATGTTAATCCATTCCCGGACGAGCCCCCACAATGTAACACTTACCCAATAGGCTGGTATATGTCTAGAGGAAAAGGAGATCTCGCCACTCACCAACCCACCTCCCGTACATGCAGGTGTTGTGGGAATCAAGTTTATGCCGCGCGTACACACAGAATATCAAACTCACACCAGATACCGTTACGGAATACACTTTAAAGAGTTTACTAAAACTAAAAGAGTACTAGGCAATACAATATATATGAAAGAAAAGAAAAAGCAAAAAGCGCCAACTTATCAAAGTTCAGTCAGTTTAGTGCACATCGTTGGAGATCAACCATCGAACCATTCGACCCCTGGTCACTCTCCTCCGACCTCCACGTCCTCGCTCCTGGGACCACCCTGGTGGTCGACCTAGCAGTGCAGTGTACGTCCACCTGCCTCCGCGTCCTCTTCCTGATTCTCCTGAAAACCCGCGAAAACCCCCCTGAGCTCGCAGCCTCACAAGACAAAATAACATTCCCCATTGGTTAACAAATGAATACAATCCCCATATCAGCAAGTCAAAAGCTAAACAACTGCAAGAGAAATACTTATCAAACAAATAAGCAGTCCTACCCTTAACAAACCAAAGAAGCCATTTTGAGAAACATACACAAGACATTGTACATACACAATACTCCAGGTGTGGTCTCACTAGGGCCCTGTACAAATGCAAAAGGATTTCCTTGCTCTTTTACGCAATTCCCTTTGTAATAAAGGCCAACATTCCATTAACTTTCTTCACTGTCTGCTGCCCTTGCTCATTCACCTTCAGTGACTGATAAACAAGGACTCCTAGATCTCCTTGTATTTCTCCGTTATCTAACTCTACACCTTTCAGATAATAATCTGCCTTCCTGTTCTTACTGCCAAAGTGGATAACCACACACTTAATCACATTAAACGTCATCTGTCAAGTATCTGCCCACTCACTCAGCCCATCCAAGTTACCCTGAATTTTCCTAACATCCTCATCACATGTCACACTGCCACCCAGCTTAGTATCATCAGCAAACCTGCTGGTTATTCTCAATACCTTCATCTAAATCGTTGATGTAAATCGTAAACAGCTGTGTTCCCAATACAGAGCCCTGTGGCACCCCACTAGTCACCACCTGCCATTCCGAGAAACACCCATTCACCGTTACCCTTTGCTTTCTATCTGCCAACCAGTTTTCTATCCATGTCAATATCTTCCCCCCAATGCCATGAGCTCTGATTTTACCCACCAATCTCCTATGTTGGACCTTATCAAATGCCTTCTGAAAATCGAGGTACACTACATACACTGGATCTCCTTTTCTAACTTCCTGTTTATATCCTCGAAAAACTCAAATAGATAAGTCAAGCATGATTTGCCCTTGTTAATCCATGCTGGCTCGGTTCAATCCTATCACTGCTATCTAGATATGCCACTATTTCATCTTTAATAATGGACTCCAGCATCTTCCCCACTACTGATGTTAGGCTGACAGGACGATAGTTCTCTGTTTTCTCCGTCCCTCCTTTCTTAAAAAGTGGGATAATATTAGCCATTCTCCAATTCTCAGGAATTGATCCTGAATCTATGGAACATTGGAAAATGATTACCAATGCTTCCGCAATTTCCAGGTCCACGTCCGTTAGTACCCCAGGATGTAGAGCATCTGGACCTGGGGATTTGTCAGCCTTCACTCCCAACAGTCTACTCATCACCGTTTCCTTCCTAATGTCAATCGGTTTCAATTCCTCTGTTACCCTATGTCCTTGGCCCATCCATACATCTGGGAGATTGCTTCTGTCTTCCCTAGTGAAGACAGATCTAAAGTACTTATTAAATTCTTCTGCCATTTCTCTGTTTCCCATAACAATTTCACCCAATTCATTCTTCAAGGGCCTAACATTGTTCTTAATTATCTTCTTTCTCTTCACATACCTAAAACAGCTTTTGCTATCTTCCTTTATATTCCTGGCTAGCTTGCGTTCGTACCTCATCTTTTCTCCCCGTATTGCCTTTTTAGTTAAGTTCTGTTGTTCCTTAAAAATTTTCCCAATCATCTGTCCTCCCACTCACCTTAGCTCTGTCATACTTCCTTTTTTTTAATGCTATGCAATCTCTGACTTCCTTTGTCAACCACTGTAGCCCCTTTCCCCCCTTTGAATCCTTCCTTCTCCGGGGGATGGACTGATTTTGCACCTTGTGCATTATTCCCAAGAGTACCTGCTATTGCTGTTCCACTGTCTTTTCTGCTAGTATATCCGTCCAGGTAACTTTGGCCAGCACCTCCCTCATGGCTCCATTGTTTCCCCTGTTCAGCTGCAAAATTGACACCTCCGATCTGCCATTATCCTTCTCAAATTGCAGACAAAATGCCATTCAAGGCTTGAAGATTTCGCAGATGTAAATTGAATTCGTGATACTTATAGCTAAGAATATCCTTTTTGTCTGTTAATATTGAATTTAAGCGGCCTGTGAAGTAGACGGAATCAGCGAAGGTTTACATTGATTCAATAGACACTGCATGGGCTATTTCTCCAAGTCTCATTGTTTATGTTTAAACAATTTTATTTGCATTTGCTTGTCATGTAGTCCCTGTGACAACGTGTGTGTCCTCCAGGTGCTGCGTCATTTTCAAATTTTACAAAGACGGATCAGTGAAGGAGTTAATAGGTCTTTGTAAATTGTCTTTGAATAGTCGGTTGTTAAGTATATGTTTACTGGGTGGAAGGAACTGTTCCACGCCTTACCTCTAATAAATAAATAAATAAACAAACAAACAAATAACCTTACCGAGTTTGATAAATTACCTTAGAGTTTCACATTTGTGGAGAATGGGTTCCAATTGTTGGATTCCTTCCAGTTGTAAACAGCATGAACTGAGATCCATTTCAGTAATTGCTTCAGGGCAGGTTAACGTCGTGCATATCACGGTGCAGTCGGAAGGTCTGAGAACGCATTGATTAAACTTTATTGCCCGTTTAACTGTCAATGCATTTTTCGTTAGTTGCACGTCTCCAAATTCCGATAAACAGTGTAGAATGTTTAAAAACTTGTTCTGGGTATACTTTCGCTCCAAATTTTCGGTGCGCCTTTTGATTGTTTCTGAGAGCCAATCGGAGATACACAGGGATACATCATCAAAACATTTGCCCAGTAGCCCCTCTAGAAGATCAGTTGATTGCCCTGAGCAAAGGCCGAAAAGAAAACGTGAAAATATATTCCATCTGTCGTCGGTGGACGTGAACGTTTGGTCTAATATTCTTTGCAATTCAAATCCCTTTGTATGCAGTCGTTTACTAAGAGCGGCAACAAAGTCCCGAACAAAGGAGTGCGTGAATTTATAAACAGAAGCGTTCATAGTGTTGTCCTGAACTTGAATCATAAATGTAGAGGCAAAATTGGGAAGATAGAAATTCAGATCACTTAATTTATCCGATTCAAACGATTCTTTTTTATTACAAATTCCTGTGTAGGCTAACTCGCCCAGTTTATGGAAGCTATTTCGCAAGGATTTCACATTATAACCGCATCTGTCCAGTAGGATTGCATAGTAGGCGGAGAACACCCGAGAGTTGCATATCACATACGTTGTCCTCTCTCCTTGTATTTGTTGTGACTTCAGTGAAGAGTTGAGGGCTGAACAGAATAAGGGGTTACGGCACATGCTGCGCAATATGTTACTCTGCTCAATGAGTTTGATTACATTCTCTTGTAACCCATTTCTACGAAAATATTGTTTCACTTGATCGGCGGTGAACCCGATGATTTGGAATGTTGAATCTATCGATGCCTCGCGCAGAGTATCGAGGTTCCACGGCCGGGTTGTGATCAGCACTGAGCATCCCCTGAGCAAGCCTCCCTGCAAGAGGGAATTCACAATGTCGGAAACTAAGCAAAGAGATTGCGGTTCCAAGTACTCTTGCTGTTTGTTCTCTTTCTTCATCTCGTCCTGAAAATAACCTATTCCCTCAAATTGATCGAAATCTTCAAGTATGAACAATATATTATTGGTTTCCTTCCACAGATGATCGAGACTACCTTCGAAGTGAGGATAAGCATCAAGGATCAACGTAATTAAATTCGTTTTATGTTTGATTGCATTTAATTGCCGAAGCCGGAAATGCAAGACAAACTTAAATGCTTTGTACATGGTACCCGTGGACCAGTCATTGATTATTTTCTGTATCATGGTGCTTTTTCCAGTCCCAGCAGCCCCGCATACCACAGTGATGGCCGCATTGTTTGTCAAAGATTTGTCGCTTTTGAACAATTGATGAAAATCAACTTGAACTTCTTGCTTGTTGTTTTCTTCCTGCATCACATCGTGTTCAATAAATAACCGCTTCTGTGGCGTGGCAATAACGCATATGTCAGTGTAGAAATGATCAAAGTTACGTTTCTCAGTCAATAAGCTTCCTTCATTCTCTGTGCCTTTCCAATGCTTACTTTGATCTCGGAGATGACGCATGTGCAGCTGCTCTACAACTTGAATATGGAATCAAGAAGAAAAAAAAAACAATTATTCGGTTTCGTTGCAACAGAAACTAAGCAATAATTAAACTAAATATCTGAACCCTACGAAACGAAAAACGAAAAGTCTTAAATTCGTTGCAAACGTTTTGCAGTTCTCTATCAATATACCCATAGTATGTATGAAGTTATGCAAAACATTGCATGGCCGTTTAATTCGAATCTTATTCAAAGGATTAGGACATCTATATGGCACTTATCTGTTTTTCGAATGAGTTTCATATTTCCCTGATGTCCACTTTCCAGACTAGAGTATCAGACTGCTCCGACCTCTCTACGCATACTGGTTTCAGTACAATCCAACTAATTTTACAGAGTTAATCTGCAAACAAGTCAGTGTACAGTTTTCAATATAGAACACACATTACTTCATGACTACCGATCCGATTCGGCTCCAACGCACGCTTTAACAATGCAGATTCTGGCTCTGGCCCTATTTCCTATTGTGATTTTCTTGCTTACTCTCAGAATAGTCCAATTACAGACAA
The DNA here is from genome assembly GCF_048418815.1 of Hemitrygon akajei. NCBI lineage: Eukaryota > Metazoa > Chordata > Chondrichthyes > Myliobatiformes > Dasyatidae > Hemitrygon > Hemitrygon akajei. The sequence continues at coordinate 4,250,495 of NW_027331941.1, forward strand.
TTAGCGCAAATGGGTATTGTACCGTAAAATGCAGTATTTACCAGCACAATCAGTCATGCATGCCTTTCCTGCAAGCTCACCTTTCAGCGTGCAGTGAAACAGCTTAGCTTGGATCATGTGAAATAAAGAAATACGAGGTACTCAAAGTTATATACGTTTTAATGGGCAAGTGGACGTATAATTTATCGCAGAGGACACCACCTTGTTGTGGTTTGAAAGCTTACGTGACTCAAAGGCCGGTAGAGATACATTGGCTGGAGTTGGGAATTTATCTTATAGCTCTTGAGATGGCTGTCCATGCCTAATAAGTAAAATGAAAATAGGCTATACAAAGTGTGATCGGCAGGTCCTCCAGGTTCAAGGGTCAGATTTGGGCTAACAATCTTACTACTAATACAGAATTGTTATGGAAGCAGCAATGAAAAATCCTGTGTGTGACGGCTTTGCTCGGACTCCAATCGGAATTTGCATGACTGTGATGAAAGCTGAACTGCTGATTCAGCGAAGGAATCTCAAACCACCTCGAGAGATGAGAGCCTTTATTGCTGCTCTAAATGCAACCAGTGTAGCAGATTATAAGTAAGTAGAGGGCACAAGTAGTAAATGTATCAGCTATGTTTTTGCCGTTTACTCCATTAATCAGTAGACATATACATGACACAGAATATAACAGAGAAATATGAAATACACCATTGTCACTTCGATTCTCTTCGACACCTTTTATTCTTGACAGTGGTAATGCCGCTGGTTCATTGACCTCCGCTTTATTGGCGATAGGTCTCTTACATTAGGTAACAAACGTATGTCCAGTTGCTGACGAAAGTTCTGTTTGTGATGGATAAAATAAGATTTATTAATCTTTGTGTTCTAAAATGCTCTCAGAGTCGCTGCGAAGTGTCTGGGATATTTCCGTTTGTGTCAGAGCTTTCGCAGTAATTTCAGGAAATGTGTCAACATTGTGTTGAATTTCTTGAGGGAAAAGTGTTAATTTACCGAGGATGGAATGAAGTATCAATAGTTTTCTGATCTCTTTATTGCCAGTTAGAGGAAAATCTTCCAATTTCAAATCTCCAATTTCTGGAGATCAACCCAAAAAAAGATAATCATTTTGACAATATTAGTCCAGATTTTATTTTAAATAACTGTAAAAAGAGCACATCAACTTTTTCGAGAACCGTATTGTTATCAAATAACGAAAAAGTCAATTGTCAGTATTTCAAAGCAATTTGACATTTACAATCACGGTGCCAGTTTCATCTTTGCAGCTTTGTCGTGGAGTTCGACACATAGATGACAATGTCCGCGCCACCCCATTCCCCCGCACCATTTCATTCCAAGAAATTGTGCACATACGATCCAGTCGTCGAAACCCAGCTCAAGCCTTTTGCTGTGTGCTCTCTGATGGTAGTTACCTGGATTGGTTTACAGCGCGTAACTTACTTATATTTGAAACTCACTTCCCCTTTCCATATAACCATATAATAATATAAAAATACAGCACGGAAACACGCTGTTCTAGTCCGTGCTGAATGCTCACCTAGTTGCAACTATTTGCACTTAGCCCATAACCCACCATTCCTTTGCAGTCCATATACCTATCCATGATTTTCTGAAATGACAAAATCGAACCTGGCTCTACCACTTCTGCTGGAAGCTCTTTCCACACACCTACTACTCTAGGAGAAAAGAGGTTTCTCCTCGTGTTACCCTTAAGCTTTTGCCCCTTAACTCTCAACTCAGGTCCTCTTGTTTGAATCTCCCCTACTCGCAATAGAAAAAGCCTATCCGCGTCAACTCTATCTATCCCCCTCATAATTTAAATGCCTCTCTCAAGTCCCCCCCCCCTCAAACTTCTACGCTCCAAGGAATAGAGATCTAACTTGTTCAACCTTTCTCTGTAACTTAGATGTTGAAACCAGGTAACATTCAAGTAAATCTCCTCTGCACTCTCTCTATTTTTGTTGCTATCTTTCCTATAATTCGGTGACTAGAACTGTACACAATACTCTAAATTTGGCCTCTCCAATGGCTTGTACAATTTTAAAATACATCCTAACTCCTATACTCAATTCTTTGATTTGTAAAGGCCAGCATACCAAAAGCTTTCTTCACCAACCTATCCACAATAGATTCCACCTTCAGGGAACTGTGCACTTTAGATCACTCTGTTCTATTGCATTCCAAAATGCCCTACCATTCACCATGTATGTCCTATTTGGACTATTCCTACCAAAATGTAGCACCTCACACATCAGTATTAAACTCCATCTGTCATCTTTCAGCCCACTCTTTTAACTGGCCTAAATCTCTCTGCAAGCTTTGAAAACCTACTTCATTATCCAGAATGCCACCAAACTTAGTATCATCTGCATACTTTCTAATCCAATTTACCACCTTATCATCCAGATCATTAATGTATACGTCAAGCAACATTGGGACCAGTAGAGATCCCTGAGGCACTCCACTAGTCACCGGCCTCCAACCTGACAAACAGTTATCCAAACCTACTCTCTGTCGTCTCCCATCCAGCCACCGTTGAATCCATTTTACTACTTCAATATTAATATATAACGATTGAACCTTGCTAACTAACTTTGGCGTGGAACCTTGTCAAAGGCCGTACTGAAGTCCGAAGAGACAACATCCACTGCTTTAACCTCATCAACTTTCCTAGTAAGCTCTGCAAAAAATTCAATAAGATTTGTCAAACATTACCTTGAACGCAAACTCCAAGCTGACTGTTCGTCATCAGAGCCTGCCTATCCAGATAATTATAAGTATCATCTCTAAGAATACTTTCCATTAATTTACCCACCACTGACGTCAACCTGACAGACCGATAATTCCTAGGTTTACTCTTAGATCCGAATCTTACTGATTGCCGAAGAAAAGAAATTGTTCAAAATCTCCCCCATCTCTTTTGGCTCCACACATAGCTGTCCACCCTGGTTTTCTAAGGGACCAATTTTATCCTTCACTGCCTCTTTTTGCTATTAATATACCTGCAGAAAACCCTTGGATTTATTTTCATCTTACCTGCCAAAGCAACATCGTATCTTCTTTTAGCTTTTCTAATTTCTTTCTAAAGATTCTTTTAAAATTCTTTATATTCATTGAGCACCTCATTTACTCCATGCTGCCTATATTTATTGTAGATCTTCCTTTTTTCTGAACCAGATTTCCATTATCCTTTGAAAACCATGGCTCTCTCAGACCTTTAAACTTTCCTTTCAACAAAATAGGAACATAAAGATTCTTTACCCTCATAATTTCACCTTTAAATGACCTCAATTTCTCTTTTACATCCTTCCCATCAAACAAATTGTCTCAATTCACTCTTTCTAAATCCTTTCGCATCACCTCAAAATTAGCCTTTCTCCAATCATAAATCTCAAACCTGTGTCCAGTCCTATTCTTCTCCATAATTATATTGAAATTAATGACATTGTCATCACTGGACCCGAAGTGCTCCCAACACATAGCCCCGCCGCAAAAAACAAACAAACAAACAAATAAATAAATAAATAAATAAATAAATATTCTGCAGATATTTCACAGACTCAAAACCATCCAGCCCTTTTACAGAATGCGCGAATGGGCTTTGACTCCTTATCGTTGTCTGAATCAGTACTGCCCTTCTGGCGTTGCTGCGATTCTTTTGTTGCATCTGCAGGAAACGTACAGAATACTTCGGTAGTTTTGTTAATATCTCGTGGGAGATTCGTAACCTTATTGGGGGCATAACGGAGGAAAGTTGTTTGGCAATATCAGAGTTTCCACTTGGATGATGACTTTCTCTTTCAAATCAATGAAAATACATTTTTTAAAAATCCTTGGCAGTGTGAAGAAACAATCCCCTTAATACGCCATTTAAAAACATTTGAAATGTATACATGTGTGTTCATTTAACTTGGTAAACGTGTGATAAGCCCTGGTACAGTGGATCTCAAGCAATTAAGCACTTAAGAACAACTTTCTGTTCTCGCATGCGCATTGGAATGCGGGCCTTGCACTGGATATGCGCTCACTGTTGTATCTTCTCTGCTTGCCGACATGCATTAGAATAAACGGAAAGCCAACTTACGGCAATCTAGATACAACATACAAGATTACTCAAATATTATTGTTATACCAAACACCTAACACGACGCTGCGAATATGTAAAAAAGTTAACTCAATAAAGAATACAACTCAGCGATATACACAGTTTATTATATAATACCTCTCCAGTATATGACATCCGTAGCATAGTAGGATTGAATTTTCCCATTCTGGGCGAAAGACTGAATCAGTGTCGAGAATTCATTTCCCTTGTGGGATAACGTCTTTCCGGACAATGAGAACCACTCTGCTTGGTTGGTGAGACGTGTGGCTGAAAAACCATCTCAGCCTTTGGGGGTCTCACCTGTGTACCTGGAGGGGCAGATTCTGAGACTGCAGCAAGTGTTTCTGATGTCGGCAGACTTCTCCATCAATTTACTGTGCTCTCCTCCATTGATAGATGTGTCATCTCTAGATGATACCGGACTCAATTTTGCCGATCAGGACAGTTTTATAGTTTTGTCCTTAATCTTTCTGACTAGCCATTTCTGATCACCTCTGTATTTCCTCCACGGGACTGCTTTTATTGCAGGAGTGAAACATCGACGTTTTCCCTTTTGAGTAAGACCACCGCTCCCACTTTAATTGCTGTCACGTTTAAAACAATGGAACCCCAGAATACTGAACTACCAGTCCTGATACTATTCTCACTGTCTTATCAATGTCTCCCATGTCTTAATTTCATGTGATGATCCATGCCCTGGGCTCATCTTTATTCCTGCGATACTACTTGCATTGAAATATAAACAACTCAGTGCATTAGTCGCACAATAATCAAACTTTTCATACCTGAATTTGTCTGAAGTCTAAACAACATCTGGGTACGACCAATTCCATTTTCATACTTGGTATTGGAATGTCGGACCTGGAGGAATACCACGATATTATCGTCGTTTTCATCGCGATATCAGCTGAGATGCCAGTCTCATTGAATTCTGGACACGTATTACTTTGTTCTACTGCATTCTTCAGGGCCCTGTACTGGTTCATCCTACCGAGGTGTAACAGCTACAATTTGTCTGCAATAAATTCCAGCTGTCATGTTTAGCATTGTTTTTCTAGCTGGTAAAGATTCCACTGCATGATCGGATAGTCTTCTTCCCTGTCCACGACACTTCCCAATCTTGGTATCTTCTGAAAATCCGGTGATCCAGTAAATACGTTATTATTTGAGATAGACGGTAGTCCCCTAGTCACAGACCTTCAGCCAGGAACGCAAAGGCTTATTACGGTTGTCTGTCTTCTCCTACAAAGTAATGTCTAATACTGTTAGCTACATCATGTTGAATGGTGAGCGACTGAAACCTCTTGACCAGCCTTCCATTAGGAACATGGTCAAGTGCCTTATTAATGTCCGTATGGGCAGCATTCACTGCCTTGGCTTCATCAACAGTACTAGTAACTCCTTAAAAATGATCAGTAAGATTTTTTGGACATGACTTACAACGCATAGAGTCAAGTCAAGTCACTTTTTTTGTCATTTCGAGCATAATTGCTAGTACAGTACTTAGTAAAATCGAGACAACTTTTTATCAGGACCATAATGCTACAGGAAACAATACAAAAACAATACTGAACTGCGTAAAAGAGCAGAAAAAAAACTACACTGGACTACAGACCTACCCAGGACTGCATAAAATGCAGAAAGCAGTCAGGCATTACAATATAGTAATAAACAAGACAATAGGCACAGTAGTGGGCAATAAGTGGGTGTCAGAGCGGACTCTGTGTGTTGAGGATTCTGATGGCTTGGGGTATGAAGCTGCTACAATGCCTTGTGATGAAGGCTTGAATGCTTCGGTGCCATTTCCCAGATGACAGGAGGGAGAATAGTTTGCATGAGGAGTGTATGGGTCCTTCATAATGCTGTTTCCTTTGCGGAGCCACTGTGCTGTGTAAATTTCTGTAATGGCGGGAAGAGAATTCGATTATCTTCTCAGCTGACCTCACTATCCGCTGCAGGGTCTTGCGATCCGAGATGGTGCAATTTCCGAAGCCAGGCAGTGATGCAGCTGCTCAGGATGTTCTCAATACAACCTTTGTAGAATGTGGTGAGGATTGGGACGGGGAGGGGAGAGTGCTTTGGTGGGAGATGCACTTTCCTCACCCTTCGCAGAAATTCGTGATGAGTGTCTCAATCAGTCCGTGTCTCTGCATCTCTTCTGGGAAAGGTACGATCTGCACAGAAGGGATGGGTCCAATATCTTTGCGGCAGGCCGGCAAATGTTGCTCTGTTGGGTTTAAACTAATTTGGCGGGGGTACGAGAACCGGTGTGATAGCTCCTTTATAAACAGAGGCAATATGAAAAGATAGTATTAGCAAGGGAGTGGATAATGGTTGCGCAAAATTACTCACAGCGGGATGAATTGCAATGAAAAGTTGTACAGAATCGATAAGTATGAACTCAGGACTGAAGGTGTTGTACTCGAAAGTAAGCAGAACACGGAATAAGGTCGATGAACAGTTAGATTTGCATCATTGAATCAAGGTCGAAGATAGATTGGAGTTGGGAGCTTAATGTCCAAAGATACGCATTGTATCGAAAGAACAGGCATGAAGGCAAAGGCGGCGGCGTTGCTATGTTAGTAAAAATGACATCAATCCATTCGAAGGAGGTGACAAAAGGTTAGAAGGTGTTGAAACATTAACGACAGCTCTAAATAACTGCAATGTTAAATATACACAGATGGGTGTTATATGCAGGCATCCAAACAGTAGTAAGGATGTCATCTGCAAATTACATCGGGTGATAGAAAATGCATACCAAAAGGAAGATGTTACAATAGACATGTGGGTAGATTAGGAAAATCAGGTTGGTGCTGGATTCCAAGAGAGAGTATTTGTGGAATGATTGCAAGATAGTGTTTTACAGCAGCTCGGGCTTGAGCGCAATAGGGGATCATCTGCTCTGGATTCGACGTTACGTAATGAACTGCAATTGACTAGACAACTGAAGGTAAAGTAACCCATGAAACAAGTGATCATAATATGATCAGATAGACGTTGAAGTCTGAGAAGGTGTAGTTAAAGTCAGATATATCAGTATTACAGAGGTGGAAAAGCACGTAGAGAGGCATGAGAGAGTAATTAGCCAGAATTGATTAGATTGATATGTTTATATAGAATTGGTCAGAAGTTTACATACACTTTATCTAAATAAATTTAAACTCAGTTTTTCTCAATTACTCTCATTTAATCCTAGAAAACATTCCCTGTATTAGGTCAGTTAGAATCACTACTTTATTTTAAGAATGCGAAATTTCAGAATAATAATACAGAGAATGATTTATTTCAGCTTTTATTTCTTTCATCACATTCCCAATGGGATGGAAATATACATACACTTTGTTAGTATTTGGTAGCATTGTCTTTAATTTGTTTAACTTGGGTCAAACGGTATAAGTAGCCTTCCACAAGCCTCTTACAATAAGTTGCTGGAATTCTCTTCCATTCTTCCAGATAGAACTGGTGTAATTGAGTGATGAGTCTAGTCCTCTTTGCTCGCTCACGCTTTTTTCAGTTCTGCCCAAAAATTTTTTATCGGATTGAGGTCATGGCTTTGTGATGACCACTCCAATACCTTGACTTTGTTATTTTTAAGCAATTTTGCTACAACTGTGGAGGTAAGCTTGGAGTCATTGTCTATTTGGAAGACCCAATTGCGACCAAGCTTTAACTTGTTGGCTGATGTCATGCGATGTTGCTTCAATATATTCACATAATTAACCTTCCACATGACACCATCTATTTTGTGAAATGCACCAGTCCCTCCTGCAGCAAAGCAAACCCACAACATGATGCTGCCACCCCCATGCTTCACGGTTGGGATGGTGTTCTTTGGCTTACAAGCCCCACCATTTTTCCCTTTTGGCCAAACAGTTATTTTTTTTTTCTTGAGACTAGAGGACATTTCTCCAAAAATTTAGATCTTTGTCCCCATGTGCACATGCAAACTTTAGATTGGCGGTTTTGGAGCAGAGGTTTCTTCCTTTTTGAGCAGCCTTTCGGGTTATGTTCATATACGACTCGTATTGCTGTGGATATAGATACTTGTCTAGCTGTTTCCTCCAGAATCTTCACAAGGTCCTGTGCTGTTTTTCTGGGTTTGATTTACACTTTTCGCGCCAAAGTACTTTCATCTTTAGGAAACAGAATGCGTCTCCTTCCTGAGCGGTATGATGGGTGCGTGGTCCCATGGTTTATATACTTGCGTACTAATGTTTGTGCAGATGAACGTGGTACCGTCAGGCGTTTGGAAATTGCTCCCAAGGATGAATCAGACTTGCTGGGTCCACATTTTTTTTTCTGAGGTATTGGCTGATTTCATTTTGTATGTTAACTTCTGACCCACTGGAATTGCGATATAGTCAATTAAAACTGAAATAATCATTCTGTAAACAATTGTTGGAAGGATTACTCGTGTCATGCACAAAGTAGATGTCCTCAACACCTTTCCAAAACTATATTTTGCTAATATGAAATCTGTGAATTGATTAAACAATGAGTTTTAATGACTTCAGCCTAAGTGTATGTAAACTTCTGACTTCAGCTGTATACATTTATTTCGTTATTTCTTAACGAGGTAGAGGAAGTCAAAAGGCGAAATGACACAGCCGTGGATAAGAAGAGACGTCAACCTAAACGTAAAGGCCCGAAAGGATGACAGATTAGAACAAATATTATCGGGAAGTTAAAAAATAGGAAAGCTTTGGAATAACAACAGAAGGTTTCAAATACCATGCTTCATAAAGAGTTTAAAGACATTTGGTATGTCAACAAAAACACTCAAAAACACCTATAGATGTAGCGTCGAGAGCATTCTGACAGGCTGCATCACTGTCTAGTATGGAGTTGGGGGACGACGGCAACGGACCGAAAGACGGTGCAGTTGGGTTGTAGATTTAGTCGGCTTAATTTTAAGCACTGGCTTACAAAGTACCCAGGACATCTCCAGAGAGCCGTGTCTCAGAAATACAGCGTCTATTTTTAAGACCTCCAGCACCCAGGGCATAACCACTGTTACCATCAGGTGGAAAATACAGAAGCCTGAAGGCACACACTCAGCGATGCAGGAATGACTTCTACCCCTCTGCCACACGATTTTTAAATAGACATTGAACCCGTGAACACAATCTCGCTTCATAAATACATATTGTTTCTCTCTTTTTTTTTGCAGAAATGGGTGCTTACACGTATACTGCAATTGATTTAGTTGTTTGGTATTTTTATTCTCTTCTTCTACATTACTTATCACATTGAATTTCTGCTGGCAAGTTAACAAATTTTGCGACACTTAACGCTGATAATAATCTTAATTCGTATTCTGATTCTGTTTCTAAAGAGTTTTCCAGAAGGTAAAGGTGGAATAACATACTAAGTCAGCCTAACATATTAACGATACCAAAAAGTTTTTTCAGATATATTAAGTGTTAAAGAGACGCGAGAATGTATAGCGACCGTTGGAAAACATTGCGGAAGAGGTTGTAATGCGGCGAGCAGGAAAGGGAAGTCGAAATGAAGAAGTATTTTGCGTCTGTCCTCACTATAGTTCAAAATGTGAGGGACAACGAAGTGTGTAAAGTTAGCAAAACTAGAGATGGGTTTCTTAGGAAACTGAAATGTCTGCAGATAGTTAAGTCACCTGGACCAAGTGGTGTACACTCCACGGTTCTGAAAGAGTTGGCTTAAAAAACTGGGGAGGCATCAGTAAGCCTCTTTAGAGAATCACAAATTTCTGGGTGGTTCCAGAAGACTAGGAAATTGCATATGCCACATCACTGTACAAGAAGGGAAAGAGGCTGAATGAAGGAAATTATAGGCCAGTTAGTCTGATCTCAGGCGTTGGTAAGATGTTGCAGTAGATTGTTATGGATGTGGTATTGGGATACCAGATGTACATGATAAAATAAGTCGTAGTCAGCATGGTTAACTCAAGCGAATGTCCTGCCTGATAAATCCGCTGGAATTCTTTGAAGAAATAACAAACAGACTATACAAAGGAGAATTAGTGGATATTGTGTGCGTGGATTTTCAGAAGACATTTGACAAGGATGCACACATGAGGCTGCTTAACAGGCCTCGAGCCCATGATATTGCAGGAAAGATTCAAACGTGGATAAGGCAGTGGCTGACTGGCAGGAAGCAGAATCTTACGAAGACAGGGAGCCTTCGTTGGGTGGCTGCCGCTGACTAGTGGTGGCCGAATCTTATACCTCATATTTTAATAAATTAGAGGATAGAATTAATGGCTTTGTTGCAAAGTTTTCAGACGATGCGAAGGCAGGTAGAGGGAAACGTAGTTCTGAGGAAGCAGAGACACTACAGAATGCTATAGACAGATTAGGACAATAGGCAAAGAAGCTTCCTTAATCTATAAACATAATTCATACTCTCAAAACCAGGCAGCATCCTGGTAAATCTCCTCTGTAATCTTTCCAATGCTTCCACATGCTTCTTCTTGTGAGGCGACCAGAACTAGACACAGTACATCAAGTGTGGCCTAACCAGAGTTTTATAGAGCTACATCTTTATATTGCAACTGTTAAACTCTGTCTCTCGACTTCTGAAAGCTAACACCCCATAAGCTTTCTTAACTGCTCTGTCTAACTGTGAGGCAACTTTCAGGGATCAGTGGACATGGACCCTCAGATTCCTGTACTCCTCCCCACACCACCAAGTATCCGGCCATTAACTTTGTACTCTGCCTTGGAGTTTGTCCTTCCAAAGTGTACCACTTCACACTTCTCCGGTTTGAACTCCATCTGCCTCTTCTCAGCCCACTTCTGCATCCTATCAATGTCACTCTGCAATCTTCGACAATCCTCTACACTATCTACAACACAACCAACCATTGTGTCGTCTGCAAACTTGCCAACCCACCCTTCTATTCACACATGCAGGTAGTTAATAAAAATCACGAAGAGTAGAGAACCCAGAACAGATCCTTGTGGGACAACACTAGACAAAACCCTCCAATCCAAATGTACTCCTTCCACCACAACCGTCTGCCTTTTTCAGACAAGCTTCCCTGGATCCCATGTCTTCTGACTTTCTGAATAACCCTACCATGTGGAAGCTTGTCAAATGCCTTACTAAATTCCACGTAGATAACATCCACTGCACTACCCTCATCTATATGCCTGGACACCTCCTCAAATAACTCTAACAGGCTTGTTAGACACGATCTGCCCTGCACAAAGCCATGCTGACTGTCCTTGATCAGACCATGATTCTCTAAATGCCCATAGATCCTATCTCTAAGAAACTTTTCCAACAGTTTTTCCACCACAGACGTAAGGCTCACTGGCCTATAATTAACCGGAAAATCCCAACTAACTGTTTTGAACAAAGGGGACAACATTCGCCTCCCTCCAGACCTCCGGTACCATTCCCGTGGACAACGAGGATATCAAGATCCCAGTCAGAGGCTCAGAAATCTCGTCCCTCGCTTCGTGGAGCAGCCTGGGGAATATTCCGTCATGCCCCAGGGACTTATCCATGCTAATGTATTTTAACAACTCCATCACATCCTCTCCCTTAATATCAACATGCTCCCGAACATCAACCTCACTCATATTGTCCTCACAGTCATCAAGTTCCCTCTCATTGGTGAATACCAAAGCCCAGGATTCAATGAGGACCTCACTCACTTCCACAGCCACCTGACACATCTTCCTACCTTTATCTCTTATCGGTCCTACCTTCACTCCTGTCAGTCTTTTGTTCTTCACATAATTGAAGAATGCCTTGGGATTTTCCTTTACCCTACTCGCCAAGGCCTTCTCATGCCCACTTCTTGCTCTTCTCAGCCCCTTCTTAAGCTCTTTTCTTGCTACCCTACATTCCTCAATAGACCCATCTGATGCTTGCTTCCTAATCTTCACGTATCCTGCCTTTTCCCACCTGACCAGATTTTCCACTTCACTTCTCACACATGATTACTTCACCCTACCATTTCTTATCTTCCTCACTGGGACAAATTTATCCCTAACATCCTGCAAGTGATCCTTAAACATCGACCACATGTCCATAGTACATTTCCCTGCATAAACATCATCCCAATTCACACCCGCAAGTTCTAGCCTTATAGTCTCATAATTTGCCCTTCCTCAATTAATTTCTTTCTGTCCTCTATGATGCTATCCCTTTCCATGATAATGCTAAAGGCCAGGGGCGGGTAGCACTGTCCCCCTGATGCTCACCCACTGACAGATCTGTGAACTGACCCGGTTTGTTACCTAATTCTAGATCTAGTCTGGCATTCCCCCTAGTTGGCCTGTCAACATACTATGAAAGGAATCCATCCTGGACACACTTAACAAACTCTGCCCTATCCAAACCCTGGGAACTAATCAAGTGCCAATCAATATTAAGGAAGTTAAAGTCACCCATGATAACAACCCTGTTGTTTTTGCCCCTTTCCAAAATCTGTCTCCTAATCTACTCGTCGATATCTCTACTGCTACCAGTGGGCCTATAGAATAACCCCAGTGAGTAACTGCTCCCTTCCTGTTCCTTACATCAATTCATACTGATTCAAAAGAGGATCCTGCTACATTACCCACCATTGCTATAGCGCGGGTAGTGTTCCTGACCAGTAATGCCACCGCTCCTCCCCTTCCACCCTCCTCTCTATCCCTTTTAAAGCACTGAACTCCAGGAATCTTTAAAATCCATTCCTGCCCTCGTGCCAGCCAAGTCTCTGTAATGGCCACTACATCATAATTCCATGTATGTATCCAAGCTCTCAGTTCATCACCTTTGTTCTTGATGCTTCTTTCATTGAAACACACACACTTTAGCCCTTTTACCTTGATACCCCTAATTCTGCTTGTCTTTCCTCAAAGCCTCTCTATCTGTTAGATCTGGCTTTACTCCATGCACTTTTTTCACTGCCCTATCGCTCCGGGTTCCATCACCCTTGCAAATTAGTTTTAACTCTCCCGAACCATGCTAGCAATCCTACCAGCAAGGATATTGCTCCCCCTCGATTTCAGGTGCAACCCATCCAATCTGTACTGATCCCACCTTCCCCAGAAGAGATCCCAATGATCCAAAATCTAAACCCTGCTCCCTGCACCAACTGCTCAGCCACGCATTCAAATACCATCTCCTCCAATTCTTACCATCACTATCACATAGCACTGGCAGTAATCCTGAAAAAGCCACCCTTGAGGTCCTGTTCTTCAGCCTTCTGCCTAGATCCCGAAACTCCCACTGCAGGACCTCATCCCTCTTCCTGCCTATCTCGTTGGTAACAACCTGTATCACAACTTCTGGTTGCTTTTCTTCCGGTACCAGGATGTCATGCACCCGATTAGAGATTTCTCGGACCCGGACACCCGGGAGGCAACAAACGATGCGGATGTCCTTCTCACTTCCCCAAAATCTCCTGTCTGCTCCCCTGACTATAGAGTCTCTCATGATGTCAGCTCTCCTCTTCTCCGTCCCATCCTTCTGCACCACAGGGTCAGACTCAGTGCCAGAGGCCCTGTCACCGTGGCTCGCACCTGGTCGGTCGTCCTCACCAACAGCATCCAGGACGGTAAACTTATTATTCAGGGGAATGGCTACAGGGGTACTCTACGCTACCTGTCTACTCACCATTGCATCCCCCTCCCCGACTTTCACTCAACGTCCTGCTTCCGGCAACCTAAGTGTGACTACCTCCCTTGTAGCTCTCATCTATGACTGCCTCATTCTCCTTTATGAGTGTAATGTCATCCAGCTGCTGCTCTGGATTCCTCACACGGTCTTCCAGATCGCCCAGCCGCATGCACGTCTTGCAGATATGACTCTGCGGAAGAGGGGAGTTCCCCCAAGATTGTCACATCTCACAGGAGAGGCACATCACCATCTCAGGAGGCATTGTAAAGACTAACTGAGAACAGGCTCGTCCTCCGCCTCTTCCCGTCAAAGCCTCAAAGCGCCACTCCTTCACTGGCCCACTCACTCACTGGCTGCTTTCCTGTGTTAGATAGTTCTGGGCATATATTCAGTACAACTGGGAAGAATGAATGTCGACCTCGTTGAAATCCTTCGATCAGTGAAAATGCCTCTGTAGGATGGCTGTGGAGAGGACATTTCCTATGGTGGGACAGTCTGATCAACGTACACAGCCGTAGAACAGAGGGTTGTCCTTTTAGAACTGAAACGATGAGGAATTTCTTTCACCAAAAAGTGGAAAAGCTGTTGATTTATTTTCCACTGGCAGCTGTGGAGGAAAGGTTTTTTTTTATTTATATCTAAGGCAGAAGTTGAGAGATTTTGTATTTGTCAGGACATGAAGCCAAACGGGGAGAACGCAGGAGGTTGGGGCTGAGGTAAATTTAATCAGCCATGATGAAATTGCGGAGCAGACGAGTTGGGTAAAATGACGTAATTCTGCTCCTATATTTTATGGTTCTATGGAAATCAATGTTGAACACTTGTGATTTGCTAACATCAAAAACCAATAAGCTGGGTAGATTGCTTTGCATCAGTTTTATTAGAAATGACTGATTCGCTGGCAGTTGGATGCGTAAATTGACGCTACCTCCACGGTGTCAACTATTTCTGCAGCTAAATATATTTAGCAACCCCTGTATTCCTCAATTTTCCCCACTCTCTATTCCTTTTGAATCATCTGAATCACTAAATATCAAACTCGGTAGTTCATATTCATCTGTCTCTGTTTTGAAGATCTCACTTTTCCCAGAAGACATTGCAATAATCCACAAATCTGGCACCATCCCCTGCACCAACACATCATCTAGAGCACAAAATGCTGGCGCATTTCATCAATCCAGGCAGCATCTATACAAAGAAATTAACAGTCAACATTTTCTGCCGAGACAGTTCATCAGGAAATATTTAGATGCATCGTGGATTGCATCTATGGAACAGAAAACCTCTAGCAACCGAATTATTTGGTGCTTGTGGCAGCATCACACGACAGCTTAATTTCTGTGATAAACAAAAAAAAATATTAAATGGAACTCAACAGAGTACAGAGTCACAGACACGCACAACAGATGATCAGGCCATTCAGCCCACAAATTCCGTGCCGTACCATTTAAAATGCCTACTCCCATCCAGCCGCATAGGCACTATAGCCCTCCGCATTCCTTCCTATCTTGTATCTATCCAAACATCTGTTGAAAGTTGAAATCAAGCCTACAGGCACCAGTTGTGTTGGCAGCTGTTTCCACACTCTCATGGCCCATTCATATTTCCCCTCATGTACCCATTAATGCTTTTACATTTCACACTTAGCCGATGACCGCTAGTTTTAGATCTCAATGGAAAAAAGCCTGCTGGTGTTTATCCTTTATATAGCCTTCATCATTTTCTATTCCTGTATGAAATCTCCTCCCAAGCAATGAAGTCCCAAACTGATTAATCTGCTCATAACTCATCTCCTCCAGACTCGGCAATACACTTGTAATTTTTCTCTGCACTCCTCAAATTTATTTGTATCTTTCCAAATCTGGGCACAGTACTCCACATTAGGCCTTATCTTTTGCACTCAGTACTTCGATTCATGAAGCCGAATTTTCCAACTGCTATTTTTACTAACATATCTCCTTGTGACGCCACTTTCAATGAATTATTGTCCTGTATACCCAGATCACTTAGTTTTACGGTATTTCTCTGTGCCTTACTGTTCACCTTGTAAGACCTACCCTGGTTGTCTCTATCAAAGTGCAAAATCTCAGACTGTTCTTCAGTAAATTCCTTCTGCCAATTTTCAACCCATTTTTCCAGCTGCCCAGATCACGCCGCAAGCCATGAAAGACTTCCCTACACCTGAATATTGCTTCATCTGCAAATTTGCTTATTACTTTAACCATAGTATCATCCAGATCGTTGATGCAGATGACAAACTAGAATAGACTCAGCAGCAAGTCCTGCGGAACACCATTAGTCACAGACCTCGTCAGAAAGGCAGCCATCTACTACCACATTCTGCCATCTTCCACGAATTCAACGTCTTATGCAATTTACCACCTCACCTTGAATGCCGAGCGACTGAACCTTTGTGACCAACCTCCCATGCAGGAGCTGGTCAAATGTCTTGCTAAAGTCCTTGTAGGAAACATTCGCTGTCTTGCCTTCGTCAACTGTCCCGGTAAATTCATCGAAAACGCTATGAGATGGGTTATCACGACGTTTCTTCGCAGGCAGCCATTCTGACACTCCCTAATGAGTCCATTAATTTCGAAATACTTATATATTCGGTACATTAGAATGCCTTTCAAAAACTTTTCACTTCCGATGCCAGGCTCAACGCCCTATAATTTCCTGCTTCATTTCAGATTCTATCTTAAACAGTGGAACAATATTGGCTATCCTTCAAACCTCTGGTACGCCACATATTTGTAAGGATGATTTATATCTCTCTGCGAGCACTCCGTCAAAACCTTCCGCACTTGCATTTCGCAGGGAACAGCTTTTCAGACCAAGACATTTATGCAGCCTAATTCCTCTTAGGACAAATTACCGCCTCGTCTGTGATCTGTTTTGGATTCATGAAGGTGATGACGCTTTCCTTAATTCTTTCGATTCTCTCTCCGTCACCCGAGTAAGTACAGATTTCAAAAGCCACATAACGTCACCTCCATCTCTTTAGACTCCACGCATTTACTTGCCACCGTGCAAATTGCGAGACCTGGCATGTTGACGATCATCACCCGCGTCATTTGCTATTTATAAATCCGATAGAACACCTTGCAGGTATGGAACTAGCACATATATCACCCTCATTTTGGAACATACATGAGAACATCACACTGGATATCATTTCGGTTTATACATGTCCGCTAGAATAGGACCATAAACTCATTGTTGTCACGTAAATCAATTCCTGCTCTCTAACCAAGGACAGCTTTATACTCTGTGCACAAGTGAGCTGTATTGTTGATTTCCAATGCAATACACAGAATCTTCGCACTCTGGTGAGCTTGCATTGGGAATGCCATAAAACAGAGTAGGATTCAGACTGATGCCCTGAAGCAGGGTCTCGGCTCCAAACGCAGACACTTTACTCGTTTCATTAGGTGCTGCCTGACCTGCAGATTTCCTCCAGCATTGTGTGTGTGTTTCCTCAGCTAAATATAGGTCTTAACACAATGATAAAATACATAAGATTATTTAGAGCTCTCCAATATATCTGCAGTAATATAAACGGTAGTCTTAGCGCTGCAGAGCACGGCTAACGCATTTTCTATGTATCATCCTAGTATCTAATATCTGCAGCATACTGTAACAAAAAAACCCTTACGACTTCCATCAATGTTCTCTTCGGGACTTTGCATCTCCGCTCCTGGTGACCTTTGACCTTCATCAACTTTATTGGCAATGGCTTCTTCACTTTCGGTAGCCCAGCCGATGGCTGAGATTTGGCGTGGTCTTGATCAGCATTCAGCTTTTGACTGCAATCTATATCAGATTGATTGCGATCTTCCTGGTATTGTTCATTTTCTGGAGCTGCAGCTTGATGACCTACTGCCAATTAAGGAAAGTGAAGAGGTGATAGACAGGAGCTACAAGGAGATAGTTATCTTTAGGCTACAGGGGCAGAAAACTGGGTGACTGTCAGGAGAGGGAAGGGCCATGCCTGTATAGTGGAGAGAATGCTTATGGCTGCCACCCCTCAACACCAAGTATAACGTTTTGGATGTTGTTGAGGGCAATGACCTGACAGGGGACGGCCACCGTGACCGGGTCTCTGGCACTTGAGCCCGGCGCTGCTGTGCAGGAGGTAAGGAGGGAGAAGAGGAATGCGGTAGTCATAGGGGGTTCCATAGTCAGGGGAACAGAAAGGAGATTCGGTGAGCCTGATAGAGATAGCAGGCCTGACGAAGGGTCTCGGTCCGAAACGTCAACAGTGCTTCTCCTTGTAGATGCTGCTTGGCCTGCTGTGTTCCACCAAAATTTCGTGTGTGTTGTTAGATATCGGCATGGTGTGTTGTCTCCCAGGTGCCAGGGTACGGGATGTCTCGGATCGAGGCCACAATATTTTAGGAGTGCGGACGAGCAGCCAGCTGTCTTGCTACATGTTGTTACAAATAATATAGATAGTAAAAGGGAGGAGGTCCTGCAGAGAGATTGCCGTGAGTTTGGAAGGAAGCTGAGAAGCAGGCCCTGCAGGGTAGTAATCTCAGGATTGCTACCTGTGTCATGTGCTAGCGAGGTCAAGAGTAGTAGGATCAGGCAGATGAACGCGTGACTGAGGGATTGGTGCAGGGGGCAGGCTTCAGATTCTTGGATCATTGAGCATCTTTTCTGGGTGCATTATGATCTGTTTAAAAAGGATGGCTTGCACCTGAACCCGAAGACGACCAATATCCTGGCGGAAAGGTTTAATAGATCAGTTAGGGACCGTTTAAACCAATTTGGCAGGGGGATGGGAACCGAAATGATAGAGCGGAGGACGGGGAAAACAAAAATAAATCTAAGCTAGTGAGCAGTAAAGATGTCAGGAAGGACAGGCAGGTGATGGGACAAACTTGCAGCCATTGGGGTGAGTTCCAGTGCAATACAGATGCAGTGCACTCAATGGAAAAAATACCAAATACTGGACTTAAGGTGTTATATTTAAATTAACGCAGCATAAGGACGAAGATGGATACCTTGTCGTACAGCTACAGATTGGCAGGTATGACGTTGTGTACATCACTGAGACGTAGCTAAAGGATGCACGTCTCTGGGGGTTGAAAGTCCATGGCTACACGGAGTATCAAAAGGATAGGCAGGTAGGCAGAGGGGGTGGCGTGGGTTTATTGATAAGAAATGATATTAAATGATTAGAAAGAGGTGCTAGAGAATCGAAAGGTGCTGAATATCTATGTGTTGAGCGAAGAAATCACAGGGGTGAAAGGACCCTGATGGCAGTTATATACAGGCCCCCACACAGCTGCAGTGATGTGGACTACAAATTACAACAGGAAATTGAAAAGACTTGCAAGAAGGGTAGTGTTATCAACACTGTGGGGATTTTAAAATGCGAGTGGATTGGGAACATCAGGTTGGCATTGGATCTCAAGAGAGGACATTTGTAGAATATCTACGAGATGGCTTTTCAGATTACCTTAATGTTGAACATACTAGGGTTTCGGCTGTACTGGATTGGGTATTGTGTAATTAACCGGAGGTGATTGGAGAGGTTGAGGTGAAGGAACACCTAGGAGACAGTGATCATAACATGATTGAGTTCACTATGAAATTTGAGAAAGAGAAGCCGAAATCCGATGTGTCGATATTTCAGTGGAGGAAAGGAAATTGCAGTGGCAGGAGAGTGGAACTGGCTAAAGGTGACTGGAAAGGGACACTAGTGGGAAAGATAGCAGAGCAGCAGTGGCTGGAGTTTATGCGAGAAGCGAGGAAGTTGAAAGACAGATATATTCCAAAAAAGAAGAAATTTTCGAATGGTAAAAGGTTGACCTTGGCTGAGAAGAGAAGTCAAAGCCAAAGTAAAAGCATAGGAGAGGACACACGAAGAAGAAAAATATAGTGGGAAGACAGATGATTGGGAAGTTTTCAGAAGCGTGCAGAAGGAAGCTAAGGAGGTTATTAAGAGGGAAATAATGGGAAAAGACGAACTATGAAAATAAGCTAGCAAATAATATCAAAGAGGATGCTAAAAGCGTTTTCAAGTATATAATGAGTAAAAGACAGGTGAGAGTAGATATAGGACCGATAGAAAATGATGCTGGAGAAATTGTAATGGTAGATAAGGAGATGGAACTGAACGAGTATTTTTCATCAGTCTTCACTGAGGAAGACATAAGCATTATACCGGAAAATCAAGGGTGTCAGGGAAGAGAAGTGTGCGCAGTCACAATTGCGACAGAGAAAGTACTCAGGAAGCTGTACTCAGAAAGTCTAAGGGTTGATACATCTCCTAGACCAGATGGAATGCACCCTTGTGTTCTCAAGGAAGTAGCTCTGGAGATTTTGGTGGCTTTAGCAATGATCTTACAAAAGTCAATAGATTCTGGCATCGTTCCGGAGGACTGGAAGATTGCAAGTGTCACTCCGCTATTTAAGAATGGGGCAAGGTAGCAAAAAGGAAATTATAAACCTGTTAGCTTGACATCGGTGGTTCGGAAGTTGTTTGAGTCGATTGTAAAGGATTAGGTTGCGGAGTACCTGGAGGCATATGACAAGATAGGCAAAACTCAGCATGGTTTCCCTAAAGAAAACTCCTGCCTGTCAAACCTATTGCAATTTTTGAGGAAATTACAAGTAGGCTAGACAAGGGAGATGCAGTGGATGTTGTGTATTTGGATTTTCAAAAGGCCTTTGGCAAGGTGCCGCAAATGAGGCTGCTAAACAAGACAACAGCCCATGAAATTATGGGAAAGTTGCATACGTGGATAGAACGCTGGCTGATTGGCAGGAAACTGAAAGTGGGAATAAATGGATCCATTTTGGATAGCTGCCGGTTACCAGTGGTGTTCCACAGGATCCGGGATGGGGCTGCTTATTTTACGCTGTATATCAACGATTTCAAGTATGGAATAGATGGCTTCGTGTCTGAGTTTGCTGATGAAACAAAAATACTTGGAGTGGACTCTAGTGGCTGAGGAAGCAGGGAGTCTGCAGTGAGACTTGGGTAGCTTGGGAGAATGGGCAAAGAAGTAGCAAATGAAATACAGTTTTGGAAAATGTCTGGTCATGCACTTTGGTAGAAGAAATAAAGGGGAAGACTGTTATATAAATAGGGAGAGAATTCAAAGTTCTGAGATGCAACGGTACTTGGGAGACCTCATGCAGGATACCCTTGAGGTTAACATCCAGGTTGAGTCGTTGGTTAAGAAGGCGACTGCAATGTTGGCATTCATTTCTAGAGGAATAAAGTATAGGAACAGGGCTGTGATGTTGAGGCTCTATAGGGCACTGGCAAGACCACGGTTGTAGTATTGTGTGCAGTTTCGGGTTCCTTATTTAAGAAAGGATGTGCTGACGTTGGGGAGGGTTCAGAGAAGATTCACGAGAATGATTCCAGGAATGAGAGGGTTAAAATATGAGTAAGATTTGAACGATCTTGGACTGTACTCCTTGGAGTTTAGAATAATGAGAGGGAACCTCATAGAAACATTTCGAACGCTAAAAGGCATGAACAGAGTGGATGTGGTAAAGTTGTTTCCCACGGTGCGGAAGTCTAGTACGAGAAGGCATGGCTTGAGGATTGAAGGGCGCAAAGTCAGAACAGAGATGCGACGACTTTTTTTAGTCAGAGGGTGGTGATCTATGGAGTTTATTGCCACTGGCGACAGTGGAGGCCAAGACATTGGTGCATTTAAGGTACAGATTGATAGGGATCTGAATAGCCAGGGCATCAATAGTTATGGTGAGAAGGCGGGGGAGTGGGACTAAATGGGAGAATTGATCAGCTGATGATAAAATGGCGCAGCACACTCGATGGGCCGAATGTCCGACTTTTGCTCTTTAGTCGTATGGTGTATGGTACTATGGCTTATTTTGAACATAGTAATATGTCTTCTGTGAGGTTTGAGTCATTTCCAGAGCCGTGAGGTATGAACGATAAAGCTCTCTATTAATTAAGCTTGGTAGATACTTTATTCGAAGATGGATCTAAGGAAACAAGTCTCGACGTTTTCTCTTGACATGGTTTCGGAACCGTTTCTGGTAAAGTCACAAGTTAATCTTCAAACATTTTATTTGGTGTGACACCTTCAGATTTGCTGTGAGAAATTCAGCTTGACTATCATCAGCACCCGCCTTTTCCTCTTCATCGATCTCGGATTCATTGTGGATCAACTGCCGTTGTTCAATATCTTCCAGAAGATCAGAAGCAACTTTATGGAATATGTCAACATTTTAATGATCATTTGCAAGATGTAATGAAACATTTCGCTGGAATCTATGCTGCCATTTGGAAGGGAAATTCGAAATTAATCAAATTCAAATACAACAGAAGTTAATCCTCACTGCAGCAACATGCTGTATATTAACTCTGAATCATACCAAATTCTGCTTGCATTGAAACAAAGAAACATTTAAAAAAAATCCAGCAAAATACAGACTCTTCGGCCCACAGTGCTGTGCAGAACATGTACTTTCTTTAGAAATTACGTATGGTTAATTTTTCTGAGCTTCATGTACCGATCTAAGGGCCACTTAAAATAACCTATTGTATTCGCCTACGCCACAGCCGTCAGCGGCCCATTTCACGCACTTTCCACTCTCTGCGTAATAAGTTTCTCCTGACGTCCCTTGTGTCCCTACTTCCATGCACCGTAAAACAGTGCCTTCTCGTGTTAGCCATTTCAGGTTTGGTAAAATGACTATGAATATCCACACGATCAATGCCTCTCATCATCTAGTACACCGCTATCAGGTCATCTCTCATCCTCCGTCACTCCAATGAGAAAAGGCCAAGTTCATTCAACCTATTTTCGTAAGGCATGCTCCCTAATCCAGGCAACATTCTTGTAAATCGCCTCTGCACCTTTCTGTAGTTTCTACATCCTTCCTGCAATGATACGACTAGAATTGAGCACTGTGCTCCAAGTAGAATCTGACGAGGGTCCTATATAGCTGCAACATCCCATCGCGGCTCCGAAACTCACTGCCATGACTGATGAAGGTCAATGCACCCTATTGCTGTTTAACCACAGCCAACCTGCACAGGAGCTTGGAGTGTCCTATGTACTCAGACCCCAAGATCTCTCCGATCCTCCATACTATCAAGAGTGTTACCACTAATACTATATTATGCCATCATATTTGACCTGCCAAAATATACCACCTCGCACCTATCGGTGTGAACTCCATCTGCCACTTCTCAGCTCCGATTTGCATTCTATCAATTTCCCACATTATCCACAACACCCCAACCTTTGTGTCATCAGCAAATTTACTAAACCATCCTTCCACTTCCTCATCTATGTCATTTATAAAAATCACGCAGAGTAGGGGTCCCAGAAAAGATCCTTGAGGCACACCACTTGTCACGGAACTCCATGCAGAATACGACCTGGATCCAACCAGCCTTTGGCTTCTCTGTGCGTCAGTTCTAGGTCCACTAAGCAATGTCCCATTGGATCCCACCGCTATTTACTTTCGCAGTGAGCCTTCATGAGGTACCTTATCAAAGTCCTTGCTGAAATCCATATAAGCTACATCTACTGCCTTGTCTACATCAATATGTTTAGACACATCCTCAAAAAAATTCAATTAGGCTCGTAAGGCAGGACAGGCCTTTGATAAATCACTGTTAAATATTCCTGATCATATATTGCCTCTCTAAATATTCATAAATCCTCCCTCTCAGGATCTTTTCCATCAACTTTGCAACCAGTGAAGACTCACTGGTCTATAATTTCCTGGACTATGTCTACTCCCTTTCTTCAAATAAGGGAAAACATATCCGCTAAACTCCAATACTCCGGAACCTCTGCCGTCCCCGTTATCGATTCAAAAATCATTGCCAGAGTCTCAGCAATCTCCTCAGTCGCTTCTCACAGTAGCCATGGGTACATCAAGTCCGGTCCCAGTGACTTATACAACTTGATGCTTTCCAAAAGCTCCAGCACATTCTCTTCCTTAATATCAGAATAATGTAGCATGTCAGTCCGCTGTTAGTTATCCCTATAATTACCAGGCTTCTTTTCCGTAGCGAATTGTTTATTAAGCACCTTTGCTATCTCCTCCGGTTCCATACACACTTTTCCACTGTCACGCATAATTGGTCCGATTTTCCGACATCTTATCCCCTTGCTGTTCATATACTTGTAAAATGCCTTGATGTTTCCATAATCCTGTCGGCCAAAGCATTCGTATGGCCCCTTCTCTCTCCTAATTTCATTCTTCAGATCCTTCCTGCTAGCCTTATTAATTTCTAGGTGTCTATCATTATCTATTTTTGAACCTCTCGTAGGCTTTTCTTTTCTACTTCTCTAGATTTTTAACAGTCTCTGTTCACCATGGTTCCTGTACACTGCTCTCCTGTGTCTGTCGCTGGTGTCCTGAAGGAGGTTCACGGCTCGAAAAGAAGACAGTTTACTCTTTTAATTAGATGCTGCCTGGCCTGCAGAGTTCCTCCAGCATTCTGTGCGTGTTTCTGCTGCTAAATAAACTTTTTTATAACAGAATGATCAGTTGCTTATGTTTTTTGGAGCTTATCAATATATCTGCAGTAATATGAACGCTAGTCCTAGCGCTGAAGTGCACGGCTAAAATATTTTATATGTATTGTCCGCAATACGCAATTTTTTGCAGGAAGTTTTAACGAAAACCCCTTCCATTTTAGTTCAGGGATACCTATACTCGGCACCTTCTCGGGTCCATGTATAGACCTGATGGTTACCGTGATCTTGGATGCGTGGAAAATACAGCATTATAATCACTAACATGAGCTAAAATTGAGAATTTCCTTCAAATATTTGGTATTTTAATAAACATTTGTACTACTAAATTTCAGTTTAATCAGTTTATTTGGGATCCTACGCATTCAATTTAATTTTATATATTTAAATACAATATTTTGAGATATAATCAATGCCAGAGGCGTCCCTTACGGAAAAATAAATCATATGAATATCAGCTTGTTTAGATGGTAGTTAAATATTTGTCGCTAAACTGTCGTAACACTACTTAATGTGAAGCCCTGATTAGGACTTTTTTTACTGTGCTTGGAACTAAATTATAGCAGGAGTTTCCTGTAAAAGCAATTTTGCCATGTCGCTGGAAAGCATTTTTTGGCTTCAGTTAATTTAAAGACACATACCGTCCAACGTAGGAATGCGAGTTAGTCAGTCAGGATTTTGAGATTTGGGAGATGGCTCGAGAGAACTGTGGGGAAGAGTTTTATGAAGGACAGTAGTCTTGCTCTACATCTTTAGGTGGTAGATGCGATAAGGAGAAGATCGGGAGATTCGACAAGAAGACGCGAGTGCAAGCGATGCTTTGCGAGAAGAAGGATCCCGAGATGGGAAGCTCTACCGGACAGCAGTGATGAGAATTCAGCACCGTGAGTTATGGTTTGACCCAGCTTTCCCTAATGGCCATGCACGTGTTTAGATTTATCTGACGGTGATGGTGTTTTTAATTTACACTTTTCTTTCTTCAGTTTCTGTCTATACTTATTTCATGAAGGTGAAATTAATAAACACACTTTATAATTTTATGCATTATACGATCTGTTATTTCTTCCCGCTTATAATTGTGTATGGGTAATATTTTCAGAACATTCACTTAAGTCGAAGTTTCTTAAATCACGACGCTCCTGATTTGTTGAACATTAAATCATACCGACCATTTGTTATTGATTGTGGTCTTCGCACCATTGCGTCACGCAGCTGTTAGGAGAGGCGGCTAATGAGCTGAATTTGTAAATGAACCCTCCTTCACTCTCTGTATACCCATAGCTGTGTCACGAGCCACAGCACCAAACTGCTCATTGAATTTCTGTACGACACTGCACTTATTGGAGTAATCACAAGTAGGAATGATGCAGCCTACAGAGAAAAAGGCATCATCCCGACACAAGAAAATAACCTCTCCCTCAATATCGCCAAAATAAAGGAGCTGGTTGTGGACTGCAGGAGGAATGGAGTCAAGCTCATACATATTGACATGAATCGATATCGGATTGAGAGGGTGAACAACTTTAAGTTCCACGGCATAACCATCACCGAGGATCTCACGTGGTCTGTACAAATCGGCTGTGTGGTTGAAAAGGCATAACAGTGCGTCTTTCAGCTCAGACAGTTGCTGATGTTTGGTACAGGACCCAAATTCCAATGAACGTTCCATAGGGGTTCAATTCAGATATCTCGAGTGGCTGCATCACTGCCTGGAATGGGAATTGTATCTCCTTCAAAAGCATATGTCTGCAGCGTGTGGTATAGAGAGCACAGCGCATCTTTAGATGTAAGCTTTCGTTTATTCAGGACCTTTACAAAGACAGGTGTGCAAACAAGTTCCGAAGGATCATTTGGGACTGTAGTCACTCCAACTACAAACTATTCTATCTGCTATCATCCGAGAAACGGTAGAGTAACAGAAAAGGCAGGACCAGTAGTCACTGGAACATCTTCTTCCACCAGGATTTTAGACTGATGAATTAATGCTGACACAACTGTATTACTTGGCTTTAATGACTGTCTTGATGTGCATATTATTCTTGATAAATCACTATGGAAAATATTGCCCGTTTAGATAGAGATGTAACATAAAATTTATTTTGTTACTGCTCATGTTTGTGAAGAACGTTGGGTAATAAGACAATGCAATTGAGTACAATTCTATTAAAGAGTTACAGGATCTTTTCAGAGAGGGTTGAGTCCTCCAGTTAGGCAGTGAGTTTGTCAACGCAGTTTGAGCAGAGGACAACTGCCCCTAGTCGTTGCCGTCCGCACCCTAATTTTGGCACAGAATCAATTCTATCTGGTGTACAGATTCACGCTGCACACGCTACCCGCACATCAGATCATCACTGGCTGTAGGTACACCGTCCATAAGTATAATGATCAAAACACGAACTTCGCACTTTTTTCCCATTTTCCATCTCTGTGGGAAGCTACTATATGTACGAATATCAATATATGTCACCCAGTAGGCCGTCGGGCCAGAGCATATTTTCATTTGTGCCGATGTGCATTGAAATGCGGCCCGCGAGCGTTCGCTAAAGCTACATCACTGCTTCAATTCCAGTGATCGCCACCTTGTGGAAATTTAATACTGATCAGTATATCATTAATGTGATGTAATGCGCAATAGACGATAACGAAATGTTCCTACAATTATTCTTTTACTTGCAAGCTCACATTTCTGCCTGCAGCCAGGGAAAGATTGTTTTGTTTTCAGAAAGGCAACATATTTCTTTGCCCTATGGTTTGAAATTTTATATACTGAGTGTTCGCTAGATTTGTTTGCCCGTTTTCAGCGATATTTTTTACGCATTGGGGTTTGGTTTACTTTGTTTCGTTGCTGTTGTGCGAAAACAAATGTCAGGGTTATATGCTACAAA
Source organism: Hemitrygon akajei (assembly GCF_048418815.1). Classification (NCBI taxonomy): domain Eukaryota; kingdom Metazoa; phylum Chordata; class Chondrichthyes; order Myliobatiformes; family Dasyatidae; genus Hemitrygon; species Hemitrygon akajei. The sequence goes on from NW_027331941.1 coordinate 4,277,578, forward strand.
CCTACTTTAATTCTGAATGCTCGTTGAATCTCGAAAATTACATAGTGATTATTTGTTTACTTTGAGCATGGCAGTATGTCTTCTGTGAGCTTTGAGTCATTTCCAGAATAACAAGACATGAACGATAAAGATTTCTATTAGTTTGGTAGACATTTCATTCGCCGGAGTATAGAAAGAACAATTCTTACCATTTTCTCCTGGCATGCTTTCCGAACCTTTTAACTCTAATACTGGTGAAGTCACAAGTTGATCTTCATACAGTTTATTTGTTATGTTATCTTCAGATTTGCTGTCAGTCTGTTGGCCAACTGTTGTGGGAAGTTCAGCTTGACTTTCAACAGTACCCGTCTTTTGCTCTGCATCGCATTTGGATTCACGGTGGATCAACTGGCTTCGTTCACTTTCTCCGAGAGCATCTGGAGGAATTTTAAGGAATGTGTTAATATTTTCAAAAATTTCTGGAGCTAAAATTCTACTGATTATTTACATTATGAAATAAAACATTTGTCTAGAGTCTGGGTTGGAAGCTGGAAGAGAAATGTTAAATCAATCAAAACAAGCTGCAACATAACTTAATCCGCACTGCAGTAACACGTGACATGTCAACTTTGAAGCATTCAGAATTCTGCTTGCATAGAAACATTGAAAACCTAGAAAACTATACAGGCGTTTCGGCCCATATTGCTGTACCCAACAGGTACTTATTTTAGAAATTACGTATGGTTATCCCTGGTCCTGTATTTTTCCAAATTCTGTGTAGTGATCCAAGAGCCTCTTAAAAGACCCTGTCGTTTCCGCCTCCACCACCGTCGCGTGCTGCCCATTCCACGCACTCATCATTCTCTGCGCAATAGCTTACCGACGATATCTCCACTGTATCTGCTGACCTTAACCTTTACCTTAACATTTACCTTAAAACTGCGCTTTCTCGTGTTAGCTATTTCAGCCTTAAGAAAAAGCCTCCTACTATCCGCACGATCAGTGCCTGTCGTCATTTTATACATCCATACACACATTCCCGCTGTCACGCGTAATTGGTCCTATTCTATGACATCTTATCCTCTTGCTGTTCATGTACTTGTAAAATGCCTTGAGGTTTCCTTAATCCTGTCGGCCAAGGCATTCGTATAGACCGTTCTCTCTCCTAACTTCATTCTTCAGTTCCTTCCTGCTAGCCTTATCATTTTCTAGGTGTCTATCATTATCTATTTTTGAACGCCTCGTAGGTTTTTATTTTTTGGTTCTCTAGGTTTTCAACAGCCTTTGTCCACCATGGTTCCAGTACACTACTCTCCTGTTCCTGCCCCTGGTGTCCTGAAGGAGGTTCACGGCCCGAAAAGAAGACAGTTTACTCTTTTCATTAGGTGCTGCCTGGCCTGCAGAGTTCCTCCATCATTCTGTTTGTGTTTCTGCTGCAAAATAAACTTTTTTAAAACTGAATGATCAGTTGCTTATGTTTGATTTTGGAGCTCAAAAATATATCTGCATTAATATGAACGCTAGTCCTAGCGCTGAAGTGCACGGCTTAAACATTTAATATGTACTGTCATCAATCCGCAATTTTTTGCAGGATGTTTTAACAAAAACCCCTACGATTTCCAACTATGTTCTCCTTGGGGTTTTGCATCTCCGCTCCCGGTGTTGACAGTGTTTGAACTTCATCAGTTTTCTTGACGATGTATTTTTCACTTTCGATAGCAGTTTGTTGCCCAGACCGTGGCTGAGAAGTCGGCTGGACTTGATCAGCATCCAGTTTAAAGTCGGAATCATTATCAGATTGACTGCGGTCTTCCTGGTGTTGTTTATTTTCTTTTGGTGTTTCCTGGATAATTTCTTGAGGCAAGGCAGCGTTTTCTTTAAACTCTGGAAGGGAAATTAAAATTTCAGTTCTGTTATGATTAAAGAACATTGCTCATTCGTCTCTGTGGCTGCGAGATTGAGGAGTATCTTCAGTTTGAAATTACTTAATCAACACTGCCACACACGCCAGCACATGACACATGTTGCTTTCGTTTCACTTAGAGCAAATACAAAATGCCAGACCAGCATCGTTCCGAAATATTTTAGTTCAGGGATACCTATACTCGGCACCTTCTCGGGTCCATGTATAGACCTGATGGTTACCATGATCTTGGATGCGAGGAAAATACAGCATTATAATCACAAACATGAGCTGAAACTGAGAATTTCCTTCAAATATTTGATATTTTAATATACATTTGTACTACAAAATTTCAGTTTAATCAGTTTATTCCGTATCCTACGCATTCAATTTAATTTTATATATTTAAATACAATATTTTGAGATATAATCAATGCTAGAGGCGTCCCTTACGGTAAAATAAATCATATGAACATCAGCTTGTTTAGATGGTAGTTAAATATTTGTCGCTGAACTGTCGTAACACTACTTAATGTGAAGCCCTGATTAGGATTTTTTCTACTGTGCTTGGAACTAAATTATAGCAGGAGTTTCCTGTAAAAGCAATTTTGCCATGTCGCTGGAAAGCATTTTTTGGCTTCAGTTAATTTAAAGACACATACCGTCCAACGTAGGAATGCGAGATATTCAGTCAGGATTTTGAGATTTGGGAGATGGCTCGAGAGAACTGTGGGGAAGAGTTTTATGAAGGACAGTAGTCTTGTTCTACATCTTTAGGTGGTAGATGCGATAAGGAGAAGATCGGGAGATTCGACAAGAAGACGCGAGTGCAAGCGATGCTTTGCGAGAAGAAGGATCCCGAGATGGGAAGGTCTACTGGTCAGCAGTGATGAGAATTTAGCACCGTGAGTTATGGTTTGACCCAGTTTTAGGACGAGAGGAACACTAATGGCCATGCACGTATTTAGATTTATCTGACGGTGATGGTGTCTTCAATTTACACTTTTCTTTCTTCAGTTTCTGTCTATACTTATTTCATGAAGCTGAAATTAATAAACACACTTTATAATTTTATGCATTATACGATCTGTTATTTCTTCCCGCTTATAATTGTGTATGGGTAATATTTTCAGAACATTCACTTAAGTCGAAGTTTCTTAAATCACGACGCTCCTGATTTGTTGAACATTAAATCATACCGACCATTTGTTATTGATTGTGGTCTTCGCACCATTGCGTCACGCAGCTGTTAGGAGAGGCGGCTAATGAGCTGAATTTGTAAATGAACCCTCCTTCACTCTCTGTATACCCATAGCTGTGTCACGAGCCACAGCACCAAACTGCTCATTGAATTTCTGTACGACACTGCACTTATTGGAGTAATCACAAGTAGGAATGATGCAGCCTACAGAGAAAAAGGCATCATCCCGACACAAGAAAATAACCTCTCCCTCAATATCGCCAAAATAAAGGAGCTGGTTGTGGACTGCAGGAGGAATGGAGTCAAGCTCATACATATTGACATGAATCGATATCGGATTGAGAGGGTGAACAACTTTAAGTTCCACGGCATAACCATCACCGAGGATCTCACGTGGTCTGTACAAATCGGCTGTGTGGTTGAAAAGGCATAACAGTGCGTCTTTCAGCTCAGACAGTTGCTGATGTTTGGTACAGGACCCAAATTCCAATGAACGTTCCATAGGGGTTCAATTCAGATATCTCGAGTGGCTGCATCACTGCCTGGAATGGGAATTGTATCTCCTTCAAAAGCATATGTCTGCAGCGTGTGGTATAGAGAGCACAGCGCATCTTTAGATGTAAGCTTTCGTTTATTCAGGACCTTTACAAAGACAGGTGTGCAAACAAGTTCCGAAGGATCATTTGGGACTGTAGTCACTCCAACTACAAACTATTCTATCTGCTATCATCCGAGAAACGGTAGAGTAACAGAAAAGGCAGGACCAGTAGTCACTGGAACATCTTCTTCCACCAGGATTTTAGACTGATGAATTAATGCTGACACAACTGTATTACTTGGCTTTAATGACTGTCTTGATGTGCATATTATTCTTGATAAATCACTATGGAAAATATTGCCCGTTTAGATAGAGATGTAACATAAAATTTATTTTGTTACTGCTCATGTTTGTGAAGAACGTTGGGTAATAAGACAATGCAATTGAGTACAATTCTATTAAAGAGTTACAGGATCTTTTCAGAGAGGGTTGAGTCCTCCAGTTAGGCAGTGAGTTTGTCAACGCAGTTTGAGCAGAGGACAACTGCCCCTAGTCGTTGCCGTCCGCACCCTAATTTTGGCACAGAATCAATTCTATCTGGTGTACAGATTCACGCTGCACACGCTACCCGCACATCAGATCATCACTGGCTGTAGGTACACCGTCCATAAGTATAATGATCAAAACACGAACTTCGCACTTTTTTCCCATTTTCCATCTCTGTGGGAAGCTACTATATGTACGAATATCAATATATGTCACCCAGTAGGCCGTCGGGCCAGAGCATATTTTCATTTGTGCCGATGTGCATTGAAATGCGGCCCGCGAGCGTTCGCTAAAGCTACATCACTGCTTCAATTCCAGTGATCGCCACCTTGTGGAAATTTAATACTGATCAGTATATCATTAATGTGATGTAATGCGCAATAGACGATAACGAAATGTTCCTACAATTATTCTTTTACTTGCAAGCTCACATTTCTGCCTGCAGCCAGGGAAAGATTGTTTTGTTTTCAGAAAGGCAACATATTTCTTTGCCCTATGGTTTGAAATTTTATATACTGAGTGTTCGCTAGATTTGTTTGCCCGTTTTCAGCGATATTTTTTACGCATTGGGGTTTGGTTTACTTTGTTTCGTTGCTGTTGTGCGAAAACAAATGTCAGGGTTATATGCTACAAACCTACTTTAATTCTGAATGCTCGTTGAATCTCGAAAATTACATAGTGATTATTTGTTTACTTTGAGCATGGCAGTATGTCTTCTGTGAGCTTTGAGTCATTTCCAGAATAACAAGACATGAACGATAAAGATTTCTATTAGTTTGGTAGACATTTCATTCGCCGGAGTATAGAAAGAACAATTCTTACCATTTTCTCCTGGCATGCTTTCCGAACCTTTTAACTCTAATACTGGTGAAGTCACAAGTTGATCTTCATACAGTTTATTTGTTATGTTATCTTCAGATTTGCTGTCAGTCTGTTGGCCAACTGTTGTGGGAAGTTCAGCTTGACTTTCAACAGTACCCGTCTTTTGCTCTGCATCGCATTTGGATTCACGGTGGATCAACTGGCTTCGTTCACTTTCTCCGAGAGCATCTGGAGGAATTTTAAGGAATGTGTTAATATTTTCAAAAATTTCTGGAGCTAAAATTCTACTGATTATTTACATTATGAAATAAAACATTTGTCTAGAGTCTGGGTTGGAAGCTGGAAGAGAAATGTTAAATCAATCAAAACAAGCTGCAACATAACTTAATCCGCACTGCAGTAACACGTGACATGTCAACTTTGAAGCATTCAGAATTCTGCTTGCATAGAAACATTGAAAACCTAGAAAACTATACAGGCGTTTCGGCCCATATTGCTGTACCCAACAGGTACTTATTTTAGAAATTACGTATGGTTATCCCTGGTCCTGTATTTTTCCAAATTCTGTGTAGTGATCCAAGAGCCTCTTAAAAGACCCTGTCGTTTCCGCCTCCACCACCGTCGCGTGCTGCCCATTCCACGCACTCATCATTCTCTGCGCAATAGCTTACCGACGATATCTCCACTGTATCTGCTGACCTTAACCTTTACCTTAACATTTACCTTAAAACTGCGCTTTCTCGTGTTAGCTATTTCAGCCTTAAGAAAAAGCCTCCTACTATCCGCACGATCAGTGCCTGTCGTCATTTTATACATCCATACACACATTCCCGCTGTCACGCGTAATTGGTCCTATTCTATGACATCTTATCCTCTTGCTGTTCATGTACTTGTAAAATGCCTTGAGGTTTCCTTAATCCTGTCGGCCAAGGCATTCGTATAGACCGTTCTCTCTCCTAACTTCATTCTTCAGTTCCTTCCTGCTAGCCTTATCATTTTCTAGGTGTCTATCATTATCTATTTTTGAACGCCTCGTAGGTTTTTATTTTTTGGTTCTCTAGGTTTTCAACAGACTTTGTCCACCATGGTTCCAGTACACTACTCTCCTGTTCCTGCCCCTGGTGTCCTGAAGGAGGTTCACGGCCCGAAAAGAAGACAGTTTACTCTTTTCATTAGGTGCTGCCTGGCCTGCAGAGTTCCTCCATCATTCTGTTTGTGTTTCTGCTGCAAAATAAACTTTTTTAAAACTGAATGATCAGTTGCTTATGTTTGATTTTGGAGCTCAAAAATATATCTGCATTAATATGAACGCTAGTCCTAGCGCTGAAGTGCACGGCTTAAACATTTAATATGTACTGTCATCAATCCGCAATTTTTTGCAGGATGTTTTAACAAAAACCCCTACGATTTCCAACTATGTTCTCCTTGGGGTTTTGCATCTCCGCTCCCGGTGTTGACAGTGTTTGAACTTCATCAGTTTTCTTGACGATGTATTTTTCACTTTCGATAGCAGTTTGTTGCCCAGACCGTGGCTGAGAAGTCGGCTGGACTTGATCAGCATCCAGTTTAAAGTCGGAATCATTATCAGATTGACTGCGGTCTTCCTGGTGTTGTTTATTTTCTTTTGGTGTTTCCTGGATAATTTCTTGAGGCAAGGCAGCGTTTTCTTTAAACTCTGGAAGGGAAATTAAAATTTCAGTTCTGTTATGATTAAAGAACATTGCTCATTCGTCTCTGTGGCTGCGAGATTGAGGAGTATCTTCAGTTTGAAATTACTTAATCAACACTGCCACACACGCCAGCACATGACACATGTTGCTTTCGTTTCACTTAGAGCAAATACAAAATGCCAGACCAGCATCGTTCCGAAATATTTTAGTTCAGGGATACCTATACTCGGCACCTTCTCGGGTCCATGTATAGACCTGATGGTTACCATGATCTTGGATGCGAGGAAAATACAGCATTATAATCACAAACATGAGCTGAAACTGAGAATTTCCTTCAAATATTTGATATTTTAATATACATTTGTACTACAAAATTTCAGTTTAATCAGTTTATTCGGTATCCTACGCATTCAATTTAATTTTATATATTTAAATACAATATTTTGAGATATAATCAATGCTAGAGGCGTCCCTTACGGTAAAATAAATCATATGAACATCAGCTTGTTTAGATGGTAGTTAAATATTTGTCGCTGAACTGTCGTAACACTACTTAATGTGAAGCCCTGATTAGGATTTTTTCTACTGTGCTTGGAACTAAATTATAGCAGGAGTTTCCTGTAAAAGCAATTTTGCCATGTCGCTGGAAAGCATTTTTTGGCTTCAGTTAATTTAAAGACACATACCGTCCAACGTAGGAATGCGAGATATTCAGTCAGGATTTTGAGATTTGGGAGATGGCTCGAGAGAACTGTGGGGAAGAGTTTTATGAAGGACAGTAGTCTTGTTCTACATCTTTAGGTGGTAGATGCGATAAGGAGAAGATCGGGAGATTCGACAAGAAGACGCGAGTGCAAGCGATGCTTTGCGAGAAGAAGGATCCCGAGATGGGAAGGTCTACTGGTCAGCAGTGATGAGAATTTAGCACCGTGAGTTATGGTTTGACCCAGTTTTAGGACGAGAGGAGCACTAATGGCCATGCACGTATTTAGATTTATCTGACGGTGATGGTGTCTTCAATTTACACTTTTCTTTCTTCAGTTTCTGTCTATACTTATTTCATGAAGCTGAAATTAATAAACACACTTTATAATTTTATGCATTATACGATCTGTTATTTCTTCCCGCTTATAATTGTGTATGGGTAATATTTTCGGAACATTCACTTAAGTCGACGTTTCTTAAATCACGACGCTCCTGATTTGTTGAACATTAAATCATACCGACCATGGTCATATTTGTTTATGATGGTGGTCTTCGCACCATTGCGTCAAGCAGCTGTTAGGAGAGGCGGCTAATGAGCTGAATTTGTAAATGAACCCTCCTTCACTCTCTGTATACCCATAGCTGTGTCACGAGCCACAGCACCAAACTGCTCATTGAATTTCTGAACGACACTGCACTGATTGGAGTAATCACAATTAGGAATGAGGCAGCCTACAGAGAAAAAGGCGTCATCCCGACACAAGAAAATAACCTCTCCCTCAATGTCGCCAATATAAAGGAGCTGGTTGTCGACTGCAGGAGGAATGGAGTCACGCTCATACATATTGACATAAATCGATATGGGATTGAGAGGGTGAACAACTTTAAGTTCCACGGCATAACCATCACCGAGGATCTCACCTGGTCTGTACAAATCGCCTGTGTGGTTGAAAAGGCATAACAGTGCGTCTTTCAGCTCAGACAGTTGCTGATGTTTGGTACAGGACCCAAATTCCAATGAACGTTCCATAGGGGTTCAATTCAGATATCCCGAGTGGCAGCATCACTGCCTGCAATGGGAATTGTACCTCCTTCAATTGAAGTTGTCTGCAGCGTGTGGTATGGAGAGCACAGCGCATCTTTAGATGTAAGCTTTCGTTTATTCAGGACCTTTACAAAGACAGGTGTGCAAACAAGTTCCGAAGGATCATTTGGAACTGTAGTCACTCCAACTACAAACTATACCATCTGCTATCATCCGAGAAACGGTAGGGTAACAGGAAAGGCAGGACCAGCAGTGACTGGAACATCTTCTTCCACCAGGATTTTAGACTGATGAATTAATGCTGACACAACTGTATAACTTGGCTTTAATGACTGTCTTGATGTGCATATTATTCTTGATATATCACTATGGAAAATATTGCACGTTTAGATAGAGATGTAACATAAAGTTTATTTTGTCACTGCTCATGCTTGTGAAGAACGTTGGGAAATAAGACAATTCAATTGAGTACAATTCTATTAAAGAGTTACAGGATCTTTTCAGAGAGGGTTGAGTCCTCCAGTTAGGCAGTGAGTTTGTCAACGCAGTTTGTGCAGAGGACAACTGCTCCTAGTCGTTGCCATCCGCACCCTAATTTTGGCACAGAATCAATTCTCTCTGGTGTACAGATTCACGCTGCACACGCTATCCGCACATCAGATCATCACTGGCTGTAGGTACACCGTCCATAAGTATAATGATCAAAACACGAACTTCGCACTTTTTTCCCATTTTCCATCTCTGTGGGAAGCTACTATATGTACGAATATCAATATATGTCACCAAGTAGGCCGTCGGGCCAGAGCATATTTTCATTTGTGCCGATGTGCATTGAAATGCGGCCCGCGAGCGTTCGCTAAAGCTACATCACTGCTTCAATTCCAGTGATCGCAAACTTGTGGAAATTTAATACTGATCAGTATATCATTAATGTGATGTAATGCGCAATAGACGATAACGAAATGTTCCTACAATTATTCTTTTACTTGCAAGCTCACATTTCTGCCTGCAGCCAGGTAAAGATTGTTTTGTTTTCAGAAAGGCAACATATTTCATTACCCTATGGTTTGAAATTTTATATACTGAGTGTTCGCTAGATTTGTTTGCCCGTTTTTAGCGATATTTTTTACGCATTGGGGTTTGGTTTACTTTGTTTCGTTGCTGTTGTGCGAAAACAAATGTCAGGGTTATATGCTACAAACCTACTTTAATTCTGAATGCTCGTTGAATCTCGAAAATTACATAGTGATTATTTGTTTACTTTGAGCATGGCAGTATGTCTTCTGTGAGCTTTGAGTCATTTCCAGAATAACAAGACATGAACGATAAAGATTTCTATTAGTTTGGTAGACATTTCATTCGCCGGAGTATAGAAAGAACAATTCTTACCATTTTCTCCTGGCATGCTTTCCGAACCTTTTAACTCTAATACTGGTGAAGTCACAAGTTGATCTTCATACAGTTTATTTGTTATGTTATCTTCAGATTTGCTGTCAGTCTGTTGGCCAACTGTTGTGGGAAGTACAGCTTGACTTTCAACAGTACCCGTCTTTTGCTCTGCATCGCATTTGGATTCACGGTGGATCAACTGGCTTCGTTCACTTTCTCCGAGAGCATCTGGAGGAATTTTAAGGAATGTGTTAATATTTTCAAAAATTTCTGGAGCTAAAATTCTACTGATTATTTACATTATGAAATAAAACATTTGTCTAGAGTCTGGGTTGGAAGCTGGAAGAGAAATGTTAAATCAATCAAAACAAGCTGCAACATAACTTAATCCGCACTGCAGTAACACGTGACATGTCAACTTTGAAGCATTCAGAATTCTGCTTGCATAGAAACATTGAAAACCTAGAAAACTATACAGGCTTTTCGGCCCATATTGCTGCACCCAACAGGTACTTATTTTAGAAATTACGTATGGTTATCCCTGGTCCTGTATTTTTCCAAATTCTGTGTAGTGATCCAAGAGCCTCTTAAAAGACCCTGTCGTTTCCGCCTCCACCACCGTCGCGTGTTGCCCATTCCACGCACTCATCATTCTCTGCGCAATAGCTTACCGATGATATCTCCACTGTATCTGCAGACCTTAACCTTTACCTTAACATTTACCTTAAAACTGCGCTTTCTCGTGTTAGCTATTTCAGCCTTAAGAAAAAGCCTCCTACTATCCGCACGATCAGTGCCTGTCGTCATTTTATACATCCATACACACATTCCCGCTGTCACGCGTAATTGGTCCTATTCTATGACATCTTATCCTCTTGCTGTTCATGTACTTGTAAAATGCCTTGAGGTTTCCTTAATCCTGTCGGCCAAGGCATTCGTATAGACCGTTCTCTCTCCTAACTTCATTCTTCAGTTCCTTCCTGCTAGCCTTATCATTTTCTAGGTGTCTATCATTATCTATTTTTGAACGCCTCGTAGGTTTTTATTTTTTGGTTCTCTAGGTTTTCAACAGCCTTTGTCCACCATGGTTCCAGTACACTACTCTCCTGTTCCTGCCCCTGGTGTCCTGAAGGAGGTTCACGGCCCGAAAAGAAGACAGTTTACTCTTTTCATTAGGTGCTGCCTGGCCTGCAGAGTTCCTCCATCATTCTGTTTGTGTTTCTGCTGCAAAATAAACTTTTTTAAAACTGAATGATCAGTTGCTTATGTTTGATTTTGGAGCTCAAAAATATATCTGCATTAATATGAACGCTAGTCCTAGCGCTGAAGTGCACGGCTTAAACATTTAATATGTACTGTCATCAATCCGCAATTTTTTGCAGGATGTTTTAACAAAAACCCCTACGATTTCCAACTATGTTCTCCTTGGGGTTTTGCATCTCCGCTCCCGGTGTTGACAGTGTTTGAACTTCATCAGTTTTCTTGACGATGTATTTTTCACTTTCGATAGCAGTTTGTTGCCCAGACCGTGGCTGAGAAGTCGGCTGGACTTGATCAGCATCCAGTTTAAAGTCGGAATCATTATCAGATTGACTGCGGTCTTCCTGGTGTTGTTTATTTTCTTTTGGTGTTTCCTGGATAATTTCTTGAGGCAAGGCAGCGTTTTCTTTAAACTCTGGAAGGGAAATTAAAATTTCAGTTCTGTTATGATTAAAGAACATTGCTCATTCGTCTCTGTGGCTGCGAGATTGAGGAGTATCTTCAGTTTGAAATTACTTAATCAACACTGCCACACACGCCAGCACATGACACATGTTGCTTTCGTTTCACTTAGAGCAAATACAAAATGCCAGACCAGCATCGTTCCGAAATATTTTAGTTCAGGGATACCTATACTCGGCACCTTCTCGGGTCCATGTATAGACCTGATGGTTACCATGATCTTGGATGCGAGGAAAATACAGCATTATAATCACAAACATGAGCTGAAACTGAGAATTTCCTTCAAATATTTGATATTTTAATATACATTTGTACTACAAAATTTCAGTTTAATCAGTTTATTCGGTATCCTACGCATTCAATTTAATTTTATATATTTAAATACAATATTTCGAGATATAATCAATGCTAGAGGCGTCCCTTACGGTAAAATATATCATATGAACATCAGCTTGTTTAGATGGTAGTTAAATATTTGTCGCTAAACTGTCGTAACACTACTTAATGTGAAGCCCTGATTAGGATTTTTTCTACTGTGCTTGGAACTAAATTATAGCAGGAGTTTCCTGTAAAAGCAATTTTGCCATGTCGCTGGAAAGCATTTTTTGGCTTCAGTTAATTTAAAGACACATACCGTCCAACGTTGGAATGCGAGTTAGTCAGTCAGGATTTTGAGATTTGGGAGATGGCTCGAGAGAACTGTGGGGAAGAGTTTTATGAAGGACAGTAGTCTTGTTCTACATCTTTAGGTGGTAGATGCGATAAGGAGAAGATCGGGAGATTCGACAAGAAGACGCGAGTGCAAGCGATGCTTTGCGAGAAGAAGGATCCCGAGATGGGAAGGTCTACTGGTCAGCAGTGATGAGAATTTAGCACCGTGAGTTATGGTTTGACCCAGTTTTAGGACGAGAGGAGCACTAATGGCCATGCACGTATTTAGATTTATCTGACGGTGATGGTGTCTTCAATTTACACTTTTCTTTCTTCAGTTTCTGTCTATACTTATTTCATGAAGCTGAAATTAATAAACACACTTTATAATTTTATGCATTATACGATCTGTTATTTCTTCCCGCTTATAATTGTGTATGGGTAATATTTTCGGAACATTCACTTAAGTCGACGTTTCTTAAATCACGACGCTCCTGATTTGTTGAACATTAAATCATACCGACCATGGTCATATTTGTTTATGATGGTGGTCTTCGCACCATTGCGTCAAGCAGCTGTTAGGAGAGGCGGCTAATGAGCTGAATTTGTAAATGAACCCTCCTTCACTCTCTGTATACCCATAGCTGTGTCACGAGCCACAGCACCAAACTGCTCATTGAATTTCTGTACGACACTGCACTTATTGGAGTAATCACAAGTAGGAATGAGGCAGCCTACAGAGAAAAAGGCGTCATCCCGACACAAGAAAATAACCTCTCCCTCAATATCGCCAAAATAAAGGAGCTGGTTGTGGATTGCAGGAGGAATGGAGTCAAGCTCATACATATTGACATGAATCGATATGGGATTGAGAGGGTGAACAACTTTAAGTTCCACGGCATAACCATCACCGAGGATCTCACCTGGTCTGTACAAATCGCCTGTGTGGTTGAAAAGGCATAACAGTGCCTCTTTCAGCTCAGACAGTTGCTGATGTTTGGTACAGGACCCAAATTCCAATGAACGTTCCATAGGGGTTCAATTCAGATATCCCGAGTGGCAGCATCACTGCCTGCAATGGGAATTGTACCTCCTTCAATTGAAGTTGTCTGCAGCGTGTGGTATGTAGAGCACAGCGCATCTTTAGGTGTAAGCTTTCGTTTATTCAGGACCTTTACAAAGACAGGTGTGCAAACAAGTTCCGAAGGATCATTTGGAACTGTAGTCACTCCAACTACAAACTATACCATCTGCTATCATCCGAGAAACGGTAGGGTAACAGGAAAGGCAGGACCAGCAGTGACTGGAACATCTTCTTCCACCAGGATTTTAGACTGATGAATTAATGCTGACACAACTGTATTACTTGGCTTTATTGACTGTCTTGATGTGCATATTATTCTTGATATATCACTATGGAAAATATTGCACGTTTAGATAGAGATGTAACATAAAGTTTATTTTGTCACTGCTCATGCTTGTGAAGAACGTTGGGAAATAAGACAATTCAATTGAGTACAATTCTATTAAAGAGTTACAGGATCTTTTCAGAGAGGGTTGAGTCCTCCAGTTAGGCAGTGAGTTTGTCAACGCAGTTTGTGCAGAGGACAACTGCCCCTAGTCGTTGCCATCCGCACCCTAATTTTGGCACAGAATCAATTCTCTCTGGTGTACAGATTCACGCTGCACACGCTTCCCACACATCAGATCGTCACTGGCTGTAGGTACACCGTCCATAAGGATAATGATCTAAACAGGAACGTCGCACTTTTTTCCCCCATTTTCCATCTCTGTGGGAAGCTACTATATGTACGAATATCAATATATGTCACCCAATAGGCCGTCAGTCCAGCGCTTATTTTCATTTGTGCAGATGTGCATTGAAATGCGGCGCGCGTGCGTTCGCTAAAGTTACATCACAGCTTCAATTCCAGTGATCGCCACCTTGTGGAAATTAAAACTTATCAGTAAATCATTAATGAGATGTAATGCGCAATAGACGATAACGAAATGTTCCTACAATTATTGTTTAACCTGCAAGCTCACATTTCTGCCTGCAGCCAGGGAAAGAGTGTATTGTTTTCAGAATGGCAATATATTTCTTTGCCCTATGGTTTGAAATTTTATATACTGAGTGTTCGCTAGATTTGTTTGCCCGTTTTTACGCGATATTGTTTCCGCATTGAGGTTTGGTTTACTTTGTTTCGTTGCTGTTGTGCTAAGACAAATGTCAGGGTTATATGCTAGAAACATAGTTTAATTCTGAATGCACGTTGAATCTCGAAAATTACATTGTGATTATTTGTTTACTTTGAGCATGGCAATATGTCTTCTGTGATCTTTGAGTCACGTCCTGAATAACAAGACATGAACGATAACGATTTCTATTAAATAAGTTTGGTAGACATTTCATTCGCCGGAGGATAGAAGGAACGATTCTTACCATTTTCTCCTGGCATGCTTTCCGAACTTTTTAACTCGAATACTGGTGAAGTCACTGGTTGATCTTCATACAGTTTATTTGTCATGCTATCTTCAGATTTGCTGTCAGTCTGTTGGCCAACTGTTGTGGGAAGTACAGCTTGACTTTCAACAGTACCCGTCTTTTGCTCTGCATCGCTTTTGGATTCACTGTGGATCAAGTGGCCTCGTTCACTTTCTCCGAGAGCATCTGGAGGAATTTTATGGAATGTGTTAATATTTTCATTAATTTCTGGAGGGAAAAATCTACTGATTATTTGCATTATGAAATAAAACATTTCTTTGGAGTCTGGGTTGGAAGTTGGAAGAGAAATGTTGAATCAATCAAATCAAGGTACAACATAACTTAATCCGCACTGCAGTAACATGTGACATGTCAACTTTGAAGCATACCGAATTCTGCTTTCATAGACACATTGAAAAGCTAGAGCAGTATACAAGCTCTTCGGCCCATATTGCCTGTACCCAGCAGACACTTATTAGTCCTGACGAAGGGTCTCGGCCCGAAACGTCGACAGTGCTTCTCCCTATAGATGCTGCCTGGCCTGCTGTGTTCCAGCAGCATTTCGTCTGTGTTGTTGTTTGAATTTTCAGCTTCTGCAGAGTTCCTCGTGTAGGTACTTATTTTAGAAATTACGTTTATTTAACCTTGGCTCTCTATTTTTTCAAAGTACTGTGTAGTGATCCAAGAGCCTCTTAAAAGATACTGTCGTTTCCGCCTCCACCACCGTCGCCTGCTGCCCATTCCACGCACTCATCATTCTCTGTGCAATAGCTTACCGATGACATCTCCACTGTACCTGCTTCCCTTAACTTTTACCTTAACATTTACCTTAAAACTGCGCTTTCTCGTGTTAGCTATTTCAGCCTTAAGAAAAAGCCTCCTACTATCCGCACGATTACTGCCTCTCATCATCTTACACAATTCTATCAGGTCACTTCTTATCCTCTGTCGGTCCAAGGAGAAAGGACCAAGTTCACTCAAAATAGTCTCGTAGGGCATGTTCCCCACTCCAGGAAACATCCTTGCAAATCTCTTCTGCACCCTTTCTATGGTTTTCACTTCCTTCCATTGCGTCACGCAGCTATGAGCAGAGCCGGCTAATGATCTGAATTTGTACATGAGACCTCCTCCACTCTCTGTATAGCCATGATTCTGTGACGAACCACAGCACCAAACTGCTAATAATATGTGTGAACGAAATTACACGAACGCAAACAGTATGAGGCAGCCGGCAGAGAAAAAGTCATAACCCTGACACAGTGGTGTCAAGAAAACAACCTTTCCCTCAATGTTGCCAAAATAAATAATACGGCTGTAGACTGCTGGAAGAATGGAGATAGGCTCATCCGTGTTGGCACGATGGGGTCAGGGGATGAGAGGGTGATCAGCTAGAAGTTCCTCGGCATTAACATCATCTAGGATAACACGTGGTCAGCGCAAATCGGCTATGTGGTGAAAAAAAAGCACAATAGTGTCTCCTTCAGCTCAGACGGTTGAACATGTTTGGTACGGGCCCCCAAATCAATTAAACTTTCTATAAGGGTACAATTGAGACAATCCTGACTGCCTGGTATGGGAACTGTACTTCTCTCAATCGCAATGATCTGCAGAGCTTGGTGAGAACAGCATAGCGCATCAGTCGGTGTAAGCTTCAGGAAATTTAGAAAGACAGGTGTGCAAAGAGATCTTTGGGTCCCTCGTCGCTCCAACTACAAACTGTTTCAGCTGCTACCATCCGGGAAACGGTACCACAAACAGAAAATCCAAGACCAGCAGTCACTGGGACAGCTTCTTGCACCGGGTTATTAGAAAGATTAATTAATGCTGACTCAACTGTATTTCTGTGTTATATTGACTTTCCTGTTATAAATACCACGTATGATAAAGCACTATGAATTGCAGATTCGCAAAAACGAGAAAATCTGCACATGCTGGGAATTAAATTGACACACACAAAATGCTGGTGGAACGCAAAGGCCAGGCAGCATCTATAAGAAGAAGCACAGTCGTAAGTTTTGCGCCGAGACCCTTCGTCAGGACTAACTGAAAAAAGAGAGAGTAAGAGATTTGAACGTGGGGGGGGGGGTGGTGGTGTGGGAGATCAGAAATTATAGAAGACAGGGTTGAAGCTAAGAGCTGGAAAGTTGATTGGTAAAAGGGACACGCAGCTGGAGAAGGGAAAGGATCATGGGACGGGATTTCTGGGGAGAAGGAAAGGGGAGGGAAGCACCAGAGGAAGATGGAGAGCAGGCAAAGAGTTATCGTGAGAAAGACATAGAGAGAAAAAAGAAAAATAAGTAACCAAATAAATAGGGGACGGGTTAAGAAGGGGAGGGGGAGTATTAACCGAATTTAGAGAAATCAGTGTTCATGCCATCATGTTGGAGGCTAGGCAGATGCAATAAAACGTGTTGTTCCTCCAACTTGAGAGTGGTTTCATCTCAAGAGTAGAGGAGGCCATGATTTCACATAACAGAATATGAACGTGACGTGGAATTAAACAGTTTGGCCACTGGGAGATCCTGCTTTCTCTGGCGGACAGATCGTAGGTGTTCAGGGAAACGGTCTCCCAGTCTGCGTCGGGTCTCACCAATATATAAAAGACCACACCGGGAGCACTGGACGCTGTATACCACACCAGTCGACTCACAGCTGAAGTGTCGCCTCATCTGGAATGACAGTCTGGGGTTCTGAATGGTGGTGAAGGACGGTGTGTAAGGGCAGGAGTAGCATTTGTTACGCTTACAAGTATAAGTGCCGGGAAGGAGATCGGTGGGAAGGGATGGGGGTGAGTACAAATGGAAAAGGCAGGCGCGTAGTGATCGATGCCTGCGAAAAGCAGGAAGTGGGGGGATATGTTTGCTGGTGGGATCCTTTTGGACGTGGTGGAAGTTACGGAGAATTATATGTTGGACACGGAAGGGTGGCAGGTGAGGACAAGGGGAACCCTATCCCGAGTGGTGTGGGGGGTGGGTGGGATGAGAGCAGATGTGCGTGAAATGGGAGAGATGTGTTTACGAGCAGAGTTGATGGTGGAGGAATGCAAGCCTCTTTCTTTAAAAGGGAACACATCTCTTTCGTCCCGGAAAGAAAAGACTCATCCTGAGAGCAGATGCGGCGGAGACGGAGGAATTGCGAGAAGGGGAAGACATTTTTGCAAGATACGGGGTAGGAAGATAAATAGTCCAGGTAGCTGTGAGAGTCTGTAGGCTGATAGTAGACACCAGTAGATAAGATGTCACTAGAGATAGCGACAGAAAGATCAAGAAAGGGGAGGGAGGTGTCGGAAATGGACCAGGTAAACGAGGGCAGGATAAAAGTTGGAGGCAATGTTAATGAAGTCAACGAGCTCAGCATGCGTGCAGCGCCAATACAGTCGTCGATGTTACGAAGGAAAAGAGGAGGACGGATACCTATAGGCTTGGAACATGAACGGTTCCACAAAGCCAACAAACGGGCAGGCATAGCTGGGATCCATACGTGAGCCCATGACTACACCTTTAGTTTGAAGAAAGTGGGAGGTGCCAAAGGAGAAATTATTCAGAGTAAGGACTAATTCCGCTAAACGGAGGAGAGTTTACGTCTGGAATCCTAAAAGAAGCGGAGAGCTGAGAGACCCACCTGGTGGGGGATGAAGGTATATAAGGACTGGACGTCCATGGTAGAAATAAGACCGTAGGGTGCAGGGAACTTAAAATCATTGAAAAAAATCAGACCATGAGACATGTCACGAACATAGGTGGGAAGTGATTGAACAAGACGGAATCAAAAAGGGTCGAGGTATGCAGAAATGAGTTCGGTTGGGCGGGGCAACTGAGGCAAATGGTCTACCTGGACAGGCATGTTTGTGGATCTTTGGTAGGAGGTAGAAACGGAAAGTGAGGGGTGTGTGAACTATGAGTTTCAGTGGCAGTAGATGGAAGATCCGCAGAGCTGATTATGCTTATGATTGTGTAGAACAGCGCCCCTTATCAGCTGGTTTTATAGCAAGGTTGGGATTGGTGCGGAGGGAGTGGAGAGCAGTGCGCTCGGAAGGAGTCAGGTAGGAATTCGAACAGTGCGTGCTGAAGTCGAGACGGTTGATGTCCCGTCGGCAGTTAGCAATAAAAAATCCAGAGGAGGTAGAAGACCAGAGCGTGGTGTCCATGAAGAGGAGGAATGTTGAAAACGGAAGTAGGGTTCATCGGTGGGGGTGGGAGAGTCCTTGCTGAAGAAGTAGGCTCGAAGATGGAGCCGGCGGAAGAAGGGTTCAGTGTCATGGCGTACGCGGAACTCGCTGAGTTGTGGGCGAAAGGGATCAAAGGTAAGCCCATTACCGAGGACAGAGCGCTCTTCCTCAGAGTGTTGAAGGAATGGTAAAGACCCGGCACGGACGAAAGCTGGGACCAGAGGGGGGTGGGAGGCTGGGATTGTCAGTGGAGACGGGAGGGTTGGAGTGAGAGGAAGTTGGAGGCTCCGAGTGTCCAGGAGCGGACGATGGAATGTGAGGGAGGCGGTGTTACAGAGTTGTGGTGGAGGAAGGGGAGAGGAGCGACACAATAGCAACACATGAAGACCCAAAGACCCGGCCTGGAGTTCAAGGCTGGAGACGCAGTTGAGGGTTGCGCAATCATTTTGAAGATTGGAATCCGCATTGGTAGTGCTGGAGTCCGGGCTTTGAATAAGCCCTCGGTTAGTAGAGCCACCGAGATCGACTGCGGGAGGCGTATTCCGAAGCTCGTGCCTTCTAACGTCGGAGCAAGCAGGCTCTGGGGTGCGCAGATGGAAGATCTTGCGATCCTTGCCTCACATGACAAAGTCAAAGAAACGCGATTGCACGCAAGGATCCGACGGAGGATGAAATTATGGCCAGGTCCATTTCAAACGGCGAAGAAAGTATCCCGGAAGCGTCGAAGGAACTTGGATAGGGACGCCAGGTACCTCCTCATGGCGGGGAGTGGCGCACTCAGAGATCGACGGAAGAAACAATGGGAGGTGGAGTCAATTAAATGTGAGTAGCTGGGATCCTCAGAAGGTCCAAATTGAGGAGCTCACAAACGAATCCTGAAGCTAACTGGAGTTAAGTTGGCGGCGGAGACATATATACTTGCAAGGAAGTATATGTGGCTGAAATAACGGGTCTGGGTCAGAGTGTGGTCGAAAAGTTGAAGAGCCGAAGAAATTATAGATGGGGAGCAGTGAGAGAGGGTTTCACTAAACTCCCGTCGAAGAGAAGATTTAAATTTCTTCAGTGTTGGCATCACTGGAAGAGGCTTCGCAGTAGTGAATTTAACTTTCCAGCTTTCCAGCTTTTAGCTTCATCCCTCTACCTCTTATCTTCTCCTATCACTTCGGATCACCCCTCCCCCTCCCACCTTCAAATCTCTTACTATTTCTTCCTGCAGTTAGTCTTGACGAAGAGACTCGGACCGAAACGTCGACTGTACATCTTCCTATAGATGCTGCCTGGCCTGCTGCGCTCCACCAGCATTTTGTGTGTGTTGCTTGAATTGCAGATTACAGATTTAGATGGGAACGTAACATAAAACTGTTTACACCTCATGTATATGAAGAACTTAATTAATTAAGTCAATTCAACTAAACACAATTAAATTAGAATTGCAGGATCTTATCAGAGTATCAGTCCTCCAGGTGGTCAGTGAGTTTCACGCTGAAGACACTTCTCACATATCAGACTCAATCTCTGGCCTGTAATTATACGCTCCATAAGGATAATGATCTAAAAACAACAGATATCTGAGGCACGGTACTGGTCACTGATCATTGGGTGAACTATATATATATATATATATATTAAAAAAAGTCAAGTCAACTTTTTATTGTCATTTCGACCATAACTGCTGGTACAGTGCATAGTAAAAATTAGACAACATTTTTTCAGAACCTTGGTGTTACATGACACAGTACCGAAAGCTAGACTGAAGTACGTAAAAAGAGAAAACACAGAGAAAGCTACACTAGAATACAGACCTACACTAGACTAGACTACATAAAGCGCACAAAAAACAGTGCAGGCATTACAATAAATAATAAACAGGACAGTAGAGCAAGGTGTCAGTCCAGGCTTTGTGTATTGAGGAGTCTGATAGCTTGGGCGAAGAAACTGTTACATAGTCTGGTCGTGACAGCCCGAATGCTTCGGAGCCTTTATCCAGACGGCAGGAGGGAGAGGAGATTGCATGAAGTGTGCATGGGGTCCTTCATAATGCTGTTTCCTTTGCGGATGCAGCGTGTAGTGTAAAACAAAAACACCCAGTAGGGTTATTGACCCCTTCCTATTCCTAACTTCCACCCACAGTTAACAGTCATAACATTATCTCTGATCAACAGTGCTAAGTCCCCACCTTTTATGCCTCCCTCCCTGTCCTTTCTGAAACATCTAAAGCCTGGGACGCGAAGTAGCCATTTGTGTAGCCATCCACGCTCTAAGCTCATCGGCTTTGTTCATAATACTCATCGCGTTAAAATAGACACATCTCAAACCATCGGTTTAAGTGTGACCCTTCTTTATCACCTGCCTGTCCTGTCTCCCGCATTTATACATTAGAGAAGATTCCATTAGCTTTTTCACCTTCGGTATCAGGCTTACTGGCCAACAATTTGAGGGTTTACTTGATAGATAGATAGATAGATAGATAGATAGATAGATAGATAGATAGATAGATAGATAGATAGATAGATAGATAGATAGATAGATAGATAGATAGATAGATAGATAGATAGATAGATAGATAGATACTTTATTCATCCCCATGGGGAAATTCAACTTTTTTTTCCAATGTCCCATACACTTGTTGTAGCAAAACTAATTACATACAATACTTAATTCAGTAAAAAATATGATATGCATCTAAATCACTATCTCAAAAAGCATTAATAATAGCTTTTAAAAAGTTATTAAGTCCTGGCGGTTGAATTGTAAAGCCTAATGGCATTGGGGAGTATTGACCTCTTCATCCTGTCTGAGGAGCATTGCATCGATAGTAACCTGTCGCTGAAACTGCTTCTCTGTCTCTGGATGGCGCTATGTAGAGGATGTTCAGAGTTTTCCATAATTGACCGTAGCCTACTCAGCGCCCTTCGCTCAGCTAGAAGAGGATGAGCTTAGAGCGTGGATCATCACTTACAGCTGTGATCTTGCGGCCATTACAGAGATTTGGATGGTGCACGGGCACAAATGGCTACCTGGCGTGCCAGGCTTTAGATGTTTCAAAAGGGACAGGGAGGGAGGCATAAGAAGTGGGGACTTAGCACTGTTCATCAGAGATAGTGTCACAGCTGTTCTCTATGGGTGGAAGTTAGGAATAGGAAGGGCTCAATAACCCTACTGGGTGGTTTTTTTTATATAGTCAACTCAATGATCAGTGACCAGTACTGTGCCTCAGATATCTATTGTTTTTTAGATCATTATCCTTATGGAGGGTATAATTACAGGCCAGAGATGGAGTCTGATATGCGGTAAGGTCTTCAGCCTGAATCTGTACAGCGGTGAGGGTTAGTTGTGTGCCAAAATTAGGGTGCGGATGCATCGGCTGGGTGTCGTTGTCTGCTGCACAAACTTCAATCATCTGGTACGCCACCTGTCGCTAAAAATGATTTATACTTCTCTACCAGGGCTCCGGGAAATCTCTGCAGGTTTAGAGGGAATACCTTACCAGCTAAAGGTAATTATCCAGCCTAATTTGCCTCAAGACAGCAAACACCTCCTTCTCTGTGGTTTGTTTAGGAAGCATGAAGGGGATGACTCCCCATCTCTTCAATCTCCGCAAAGTTATTTCCTATCGAGCACAGGCAAATGGTGAAATCATGCAAGCTGCCTAACATCAATCTTGTCATTTTCAGAATCCAACATATAGCGAGCAGGTATGCAACTAGATTCTCCAGAGCGCAACTGGACATCGACACGAATGAACAGTCCATTAGGCCTTAGGACACACTTAGGCAAACTGTTGTGCAGGACCACATTGCTCACGCGATTAATATATCGGGCTGCTACTAGACACTAGAAACTAGAATACTACAGCATAGTAAAGGCCTTTCGGCCCTCGATTTGTGCCGACCCATATATTACTTTAAAAATGTAGTAAACCCACACTACACCGTAACCCTGTATATTTATTTCATCCATGTGCCTGTCTATGAGGCTCATAAATACCCTAATATTTTAGGCTCCAACATCATCCCTGGAAAGTCATTTCAGACACCCAGGACCTTCTGTGTAAAAATAAATCAACTTACCACTGATGTCTCCCCTAAACTTTCCTCCTTTAACTTTGTACATATGCCGTCTAGTGTTTGCTAAACGTGCCCTAGTAAACATGTACTGGTTTTCTACCCCATCTATGCCTCTCATAATCTTGTAGTTTTCTATCGAGTCTGCTCTCTTCCAGCTATTTACTCTCTGTGTAAATTCTGATCTGAGTACAATTGTACATGTGCAAGAAACGCACACAAATCTAGCCCATATATCACACTCAACCTGCAATCTACGTGAGAACATCACTCGGGATCTCGTCCCCGTTGACATCTATCCGTCAGAATACGACCATGAAATCGCTGTTTTTACGAGCATTCGAGTAGATTAACCAAGCAGACATATACAATCTGTGCAGAAGTGTGCTGTACTGCTGATTTCAGTTTACCCACGGAATTTTCGCTCTCTCAGGATCTTGCATTGGGCCTGCAATTGAACAGTGTCAGATTAGGAATGGTGCTCTGAAGTGGGATCTCAGCCCGAAACATAGAGTGTTTACTCTTTTCCATAGATGCGGCCTGACCTGCTGAGTTCCACCAGCATTTTGTATCTGGATCTTCAGGGAATTGCTGGTAAAATGGCCAAAAAAATCGGCAGATGGAATACAAATTTGGGAAATGTATTATAATGCCTTTTGGTTAAAGGAACAATACTGCGTACTATTATCGAAATAGGGAGAAGGTCAAAGACCAGAAGTGCAGAGGAACTTTGGAGTCCTCGTCTGAGATACCCAGAAGGTTAATTTAAATGTTGTGCCTGTAAAAAATACATGAGCGCGTGGGAATCTCATTGATTACTACCAAATGTTGAAAGGAATAATATGTTGGAGGTGAAGACGTTGTTTTTTGTAGCGTGTATCTCCAGGACTAGAGGGAACAGCCTCAAAATTGAGGGGCGACCTTTCAGAACAGAGGCATAGATGTTGTTTTATTATTATCTGATTACCCTTTTTAAGCCTATGCGTTCTGAATCTGTGGTATGCACTTCCACAGACTGAAGTGGAGGCCATGTCCTTGCTTATACTTAAGGAGGAATTTGATCTTTTCCTGATCGGTCAGGGCATCAAAAGATATGGCTAGAAAGCAGGTGTATGGGGTTGAGTGGGATCGGGAACCAACCATGATGGAATGGCGGAACATTGACTGAACTTTACAATAATGAAAGAACAGCAACAGTGAGACTTATCATTATTTCGTTACATGCATATCAAATGTAAACGCTGACTTTCCTCTTTTGGGAAGTGCATGTTGTTTAGCCTAATGAGTGCACGTATCTGTAAACTTACATTAAACTGAAATGCAGCAGCTCAACATCAATGCAGTGAAAAAAGGATAAGACACCAAAAGAGCTACTGTCTCTTCTCGTTTTGAAAATAATCAACTATGTACGTCCAGTTTTATAAATGTTGCGTTTGTTAAGCAGGAGATTGGGGCTTAGAGGAAGCATGGATCAGCAATGATCAAACCCGAAACAGACTCGATGGGCAAAATGTCATAATTGTGCTCCTATAACTTATGATGTTATGGTATTACTAAATGCTTTTCAATAAAAGGGGAAAAATGCTTATATTTATTTCATCCTCATTAATATATCTGTAGTAATATGAACGTTAGTCCTAACACTGCAAATAAAGTAACAATCCTTTTCGCATTTTTTTGCAGCAGATTGTAACAAAGCTCCTTACCATTTCCACCTTTGTTCTCTTCGGGCTTTTGCATCCCCGCTTTTGATATTGACGGTGGATGAATGTAATCAGTTTTATAGGCGAACGTTCTTCCAGTTTCGATGGCAGGCTGTTGCCCTGTCCATGTCTGAGATTTGGCCTTGTCTTCACCACAATCCAGCTTGTGTTTGGAATCATTGTCAGATTGGCTGCGGTCTTTCTGCTGTTGTTGATTTTTCTTTTGTGTCTCCCAGCTAATTACTTCAGATGTGTCAGCGTTTCCTTGATCATCTGCAGGGGAAATTATAATTTCTTGTCAGATCTAAGGGAATAATGTTGTTCACTGCGGCTGCGTAGATTGAAGAGAATTTTCAGTTTGAAATGAATGATAAGCATTCACTGAAGTTACTTAATCAACACGGCTACATCCACCGACACATTGCACATGTTGAAGTTATTTCACTTGGATCAAATACAAAATATCGAGATCAGCGTGAGGTATAAACTAACATCTAATAAAAGGATTCTACTTAATAACTCTACTGTTTTTTTTAATGATTCTACTGAGAATTTTTATAGACCGCCTAATAGTAACAAGGACATCAAAGAGTAGATAGGGGAAATATTCTGAAAAGGTGTAACCATAACGGGGTTGTCGTAGTGGGAGATTTTAATTTCCCATATATTGATTGACATCTCCCTAGGGACACGCGCAGTCCAATGGTTTGAGATGTGTCTATTTTAATGCAAAGAGTATCACGATTATGGTGGATCAGCTTAGAGCGTGGATCAGCACTTGGAATTATGATGTTGTGGCCATTACAGAGACTTGGATGGTGCTGGGCAGGATTGGTTACTTCGAGTGCCAGAGTTTAGATGTTTCAGAAAGGACAGGGAGGGAGGCAATGGCACTTTTGATCAGAGGTAGTGTCACGGCTGCAGAAAAGCAAAAGGTCATGGAGGGATTGTCTACTGAGTCCCTGTGGGTGGAAGTTAGGAACAGGAAAGGGTCAATAATTCTACTGGGTGTTTTTTTATAGACCACCCAATAGTAACAGGGACATGGAGGAGCAGATAGGGAGACAGATTCTGGAAAGGTGTAATAATAACAGGGTTGCCATGGTGGGAGATTTTAATTTCCCCAATATTGATTGGCATCTCCCTACAGTGAGGGGTTTAGATGTGGTGCAGTTTGTAAGTTGTATTCACGAAGATTTCTTGACACAATATGTAGATAAGCCTACAAGGCGAGAAGCTGTACTTGATCTGGTACTGAGAAATGAACCCGGTCAGTTGTCAGGTCCCTCAACGGGAGAACATTTTGGAGCTAGTGATCACAATACTATCTACTTTATCAGAGAATTAGAGAGGTATAGGAACAGACAAATTAGTAAAGCGTTTATTTGGAGTAATGGGAAATATGAAGCTATCAAGCAGAAATTTGGAAGCATAAATTGGGATTGCATGTTCTCAAGGAAATGTACGGCAGAAATGTGGCAAATGTTCAGGGGATATTTGTTTAGCGTTCTGCATAGTTACATTGCAATGAGACAATAAAAGGATGGTATGGTACAGAAATCATGGTGTAAAAACGCTGTTGAAAATCTCGTCAAGAAGAAAAGAAAAACTTACGAAATGTTAAAAAAACGTAACGATTGAGATGGAGAAGATTATAATAGCAGAAAAGAACTTAAGGATGAAATTAGGAGAGAGAGAAGGGGCCATGAGAAGGTCTTGATGAGCAGGTTTAAGGAAAACCGCAAGACATTCTATAAGTTTCTGAAGAGCAAGAGGATAAGACGTATGAGAATAGAACCAATCAAGTGTGACAGTGGAAAAGTGTGTATGGAACCGAAAGAGATAGTGAGACACTTAAAAAAACTTAATGAAAACTTTCCTTCAGTATTCACTACGGAAAAAGATCTTGGCGATTGAAGGGATGACATATAGCCTATTGAGATTAAGAAACAGGATGTGCTGGAGTCTCCAGGACCAATGAGATATATTGCAGACTACTGTGGGAGGCGAGGGGGTAGATTGCCGATCCTCTAATATTATAGAGTTTATCGAGAAGTTTACCAGAAACATTGATGAAGGAAAATCGGTGGATGTTGTTCAAATGAATTTTAGAAACGCATTTAACAAGATTCTGCGTGGGAGGATAGTCAAGAAGATTCAGTGTTCGCGATTTGGGAAGTGGTCGGAAATTAGATTCGACTGTGGCTTCGTGGGAGAAGTCAGGACGCAGTAGCAGATGTGTAATTAACTTGACGTTTTGAGACAAGTGCAGTGTTTTAGGTAGGGTTCCTGTTCCTTTTCAGTTATTTCAACGTTCTGGCTGATACTTTACTATGCTAATCACAGAGTTTGCAGAAATCATCATTATTGGTGTAGCTTTTGGCAGCAAGGAAGGATACATTCAGTGGAATTGAATGGAATATATCTGATGTTTCATCTGTTTTGTTCTCTTATATTGAAGGTTGCGTCTAGCTGAATCAATAACATGAGATT
The DNA here is from genome assembly GCF_048418815.1 of Hemitrygon akajei. Taxonomy (NCBI): domain Eukaryota; kingdom Metazoa; phylum Chordata; class Chondrichthyes; order Myliobatiformes; family Dasyatidae; genus Hemitrygon; species Hemitrygon akajei. The sequence goes on from NW_027331941.1 coordinate 4,304,662, forward strand.
GAGTTACACCGTAACTAATACCTAACGATTACCTAATTAATTAATACCTAAGGATTGAAGCATCTTAACTAACCATCCGTCTGCAACTTTGTCAAAGGTCTTACTGAAGTCCATATACACAACATCAACTGCTTTACACTCGTCAACTTTCCTAGTAACCTATTCGAAAAATTCAAAAAGTTTTGTCAAACATGACCTTCCACGCACAAATCCATGTTGACTGTTCCATATCAGACCCTGCCTATCCAGGTAATTATATATACCATCTCTGAGAATACTTTACATTAATTTACCCACCACTGACGTCAAACTTACAGGCCGATAATTCCATGTTTACTCGAAGAACCCCTTTTAAACAATGGAACCACATGAGCAGAATGTTTCTAATTACATTTGAAATATTTCTGTCAGAGCCCCTGCTATTACACTAACGTCCCCCAAGGTGCTAAGGAATATACTGTCAGGGTCCGGGGACTTATCCACTTTTATATTCTTTAAAAGCGCCAGTACTTCTTCTTCTTTATCATCGTAGTTTCCAAAATTACCCTACTTGTTCCCTTACCTTAAACAAGTTAATATCCTTCTTAGTGAATACCGTAGAAAAGAAATTGTTCAAAATCTCGCCATCTTTTTTGGCTGCACACATAGTTGTCCACTCTGATTCTCTAAGAGACTAATTTTTAATCTCTCACTATCCTTTTGCGATTAATATAACTGTAGAAGCCTTTTGGATTCATTTTCACCTTACTTACCAAAGGAACCTCATATCTTCTTTTAGCTTTTCTAATTATCTTTTTTATGATTCTGTTTACATTCTTTATATTCCTCGAGCAGCTCATTTACTCCACACTGCTTATATTTATTGCAGATCTCTCTCTTTTTAAATTTTAAAGAGAAAAAAACCCAGATAAAACTAAGAAACTTTGACTTTCCCTTTAGTCTACATGGTGAACTATCTTGGGCATGACAATCTCCATTTATGTTTCGGTTAATTTCATTTATGATTTTGGCTCTTAAACCAGACCAGAACTCGCTGACAGAAGACCCCACCACTCAGGTCCCAATACCTGCCTTTGAATGCTTATCCATCTCTTCGTACCTGCACATTTACCTAGCACGTTGCAACACCAGTTTGACCTCTATTCGCATTTATCTAAGTAAAAGACTATGTTGGATCCAGATTCAATGGAGATTTGTCCTAGGGTAGCTCCGAAATAGAGTGAATACTTTGACAGTTAATGAAGGCAGTGTATGATGTTTCCGTGCATTTAGATTCCGCAGATGTTGGAAAAACTAAGCAACACACATTAAATGCTGTACGAAGACCGTAAATGAAGCAGCATGTTTCTGGCCAAGACCCTTCAGATGGAAAAGAAGGGTCAGAATCCAGAATAACAAGTTGGACAGAACGGAAGGTATGAACGTTAGCAGGTGATAGCTCAGTACTGGGGAAGTTTAATGGGTCCCGGAGAGGGAAATAATGTAAGGAACCGCGAGGGATATTTGTAAGAGATAAATCGCTAAACAGGTGAGAACAGAGGACGGTGGAAGAAAGCGAAGGAGAAAAGGAATTAGAGTAAGGAATGTGCAAATAAGAAATAGAGTAGGAATGGGGAGGGCTATCAGAGTTCGGAATCGAGAAGAAAATGGGAAGATGGTGGTAGGAACTACCAGAGGTTCGAGAATTCGATGTCCATACTATCAGTTTGAAGACCAGCAAGACGGCATAAGAAGTATTGTGTCTTTAAGCTGTGTTTGACCTGATCGTGGCATGCCATGTTGGCAAAGGAAGTTGAATTAGTTTGGATATCCATCGGGAGATCCTGTCTTTGCGGGGTACAAATTGAAAGTGATCGACATAGTTGGCCCGAAGTCTTCATCATGTTTCACCCATTTAGAAGAGGTGCTGACGGGTTCACCTCTTAAGGAAGGAACTTTTGGGGCTTTGAATGGTTGGAGGGCAAGAGATTTAGTGACAGATATAGCAGTTCACAAGTTTAAAGGTTTAAGTGCCAGAACGAGGATCAATGGGGAGGCACGACTTGATAAGTGAGCAACGTGTCAAGTGGTACCGAAACTAAATTAAAAATTTTGCGAGACATTACCCTAATGCTGAAATCTGTTCAGTTCTATTTCGCTAATCTCACTTGCCATAATTGAGACTGTTTCCTTCGCTACATTAGGTACTTCGTGCCTGTTGCTCTTAAACTCAGCGATTTCACTTGAGTCCACCACCTTTCTGGTAAATCCTTCTTGAATCTGTCTCTCTTCATCGTTCTTTCTCACATACTTTTCTTAGATTTGTCTTCGCTTGTTTTTGATAATCATATAGAAAACAAATTAGTCTATTTAACTTATCGATCCCTTATATAATCTTACCCACCTAAGTCAAATATATATTCATTAAAAGTAGCAAGAGAGATTTTAAAACGAAATTGTATCTGTCCGAAACAATTATTCAGCAGAAAGCGAAACACTGTGTACCTGCAGTTCTTCGGTTCCACTTCCTACTTGCGGGTTCACACTTACTATGCCTTTCAGTATCTTCTGTATTTTTCGCATTGATCGTAGGGTCAACGTCTTCGGTTTCCTGAGTCGGCTGTTTCTTTGAATGGCATAACACACAATATCCAAAAGACAGTCCTGCTAAGAATACAATCGCGTGGGTAACATACAATGTCCATTGTCCCATTGTTGCTATGTCTGTCAATTGCAAAGCAAAAACGAGAAATAAAACATGTTATTATTACAACATATTGCAAGACTAATATACACAAACGACAACACATCCTTTCTCAGATACCGGACCCAAACTTTTAAAAAGATTCTTAAGTGCGGTCTGACTGGTGTCTTATAAGGGACAACATTATGTTCTTGGTTTTATATTCTAATCCCCTTGAAATAAATGAAAACTT